>NC_056725.1:1166756018-1167014962 GCF_019279795.1 Protopterus annectens | reverse complement strand
TTCAATGTATATGTTTTATGCTACTATTACATGTATATTATGGAATATTTTTGGCAGGGGATCAGAGGTCATTTTCCATTTTCCGATTGTTGCAGGGACACAACTGTCCAATCAGGGACTGTCCATGGCACATTGGGACAGCTGGTAACCCTGGTGACCATGCCCATGTCGCTACTGGGGTTACCACCTTTTCCAGTTTCCAAGCTGGGATATTTCCGGGACTCACATCTGACTTTACAGGCCGACACATACACACGGTCAGTATATAGCATAGAACTTCACTTGTTTGCCTAAGTAAAAGCTTATTGTTGTGGCAATTTGCTTGCTTATTCTGTTTCTTGTGACATTTAGGTATTTCAGTTACAGAAATGACCAATTCATGCTACCATTACATTAAATACGGGATATCATTATGTCCTACAATCTTAGCACATTTGCCACTTTTAATACGCTTTTTTGGGACACAACTGCCCATAGAGAGACTGCCCCACCCAAAGTGGGACAGGTGGTGCCCTTAGTCGCTGCTCCTACCTCGGTGCGCGGCGCTGACATGCTGCTGTACACCTTCTCTGAGTGTAACCACTGACGGTGCATTGCGGGACAAACGCGGTCATATGCGTATCCTTTGCTCCTTGGATGGGTACACTTAAGCCTTCGTGGCTTGTATTTGCTTCTCCGTTTATTTGGGACGGGTACTATGCTGCATACTCTACGTGCGTTTCATTCTGCACGGGACCTGGCTGCTGCCATTACTATTATGGGCGGACCGTGGCTGTCAGCACATTAGGTTGCTCACCTCATGCCGGCTTAGACACGCCTCCAGACGCATCCTACCTGGGCTCGCTCACGTACACTACGCACGTGTCTGTGGTTGCGGTGCACTCTCATTAATATGCATATGGCGCTACTGCACCGGCTATTCACTGCACCGCCGGCGCAGACCTTACGCCGGCCTTGCGCCGAGCTTCATGAATCCCGGGGCCTATTTATACTGGGATTCCACCAGGGTAGCTTGTTTTTGGAGGCTGTTCTATGTTTATTTCTGAGTGTTGACAGCTGTCTCTGTGCAGCTATTAACATGATTGTACAGGATTTCTGTAAACAATTCCGGATAAGCAGCTGTGTTCTCAGGGTTTGGGGGGATTAGTATTTTGCTAGACTGTCACTTAGTAAGAGGCAGTTAGCACTGGAATATTTTTTAAATGTTCCAAGGTTAGTTGAGGTCCCTGGCTTAATATTTATTTTAAAGGAGACAGCTTTGTGGTACGACCTGACAAGTGAATACATTACACGCATTGTTTCTCCATGTTTATATGAACCAAGTCAAGGATACTTGCAACTTTGATGGGCAGGAAAACTAGATGTTCGAGTGTGTTTGTGTTAACAAAGTCCAGGAATCTCTGGGCCTGCATGTTTGATATTCTCTTATGGAAAGAATCTTGCAGAAGAAATAAAATAGATATCATAATTAATAAGAGAGTGGAAAAATCAGTGCGCATTTATAACCCCAAAAATTATACAATGATCTCAATCTGGCTCTAAGATAGACTTTTCAGCATTACAGTGATAGAAGTTTACAGTCTATATGCAGATGCCAAAGAGATGGAAATTGACCACTTTTATGTGGATCTGTTGCACCTTCTGGATATAATACCCAAAAAGTAGTCAAAGAACAACTGAAATATAATGGGAAAGTTTGGTCTTAGAGTAAAAAATGAAGCATGATATAGACTAGTAGAATTCTGCAACGATAATTCACTGGTCATAGCAAACGGTCTAAAAGAGAGGCACAGTAACTCGTGGGTATCAATATGTGGTCAACAAAGAAATTGGATTGACTATATTTTTTGTAGTCAGCTATGTATGAGCTCTATAAAGTCAGCAAAAACAAGATTTGGAGTTGACAGTGGTTTGGATCATCATCTTCTCTGAAGGTTTAGAATCAAATTAAGGAGAATAGAAAACGCTTCCAGGTGAACTAGATCCAAACTCAACAAGTATCCGTATTTGTATTTAGTGTGGGTGAAGAGCAGATAGTGGAAAAATTGCCTGAAGAACTATGAACAGACGTTTGTAATGTAGTCCAGGAGAAGGCTACATAAATATTATATATAATGTTAATTTATGTATTATTTGAATCTCTTTTGCATTTAAACTAATAACTATTTTTCTACATATGCATTTTTGTTTGGAGATTTTTTTCTCCCCGGGTCTAGGCTGAAAATGGGCTTTTTTGGCCGAGTCGGAAATTTACCCAGTTAACAAAATAAAATAAATAAGTAAATATTTCAAACAGAAAGAAGAATGAGAAGGCAAAAAAACTTTAGAAGTGGCTGAGGAAAGGAGAAGAAACTGCAACAAAGATAGGAAAAATGTGTCTGACTGAATACAGAGATTCAGGGAATAACAACAAAACATAAGGAAGCACATTTAAATGAGCAATGTAAAGAACTTGAAGAAGTTAACTGATTGGGAAGGAAGATATGAGGAACCTAGCAGAGGATATTAAGAAAAGGTGGCCTGAATATACAAGAAGAGCCTAAATATCACTGGTACATTATATGGTATGTTCTCTGATCCAGAGCCAGCTATCCTGGGCCATCTTCTTGCGGCTAGGGGTTGCCACAGCAGATCACCTTGTCCGCTCATGATTGGCAGTGGAGTTTTATGGTGTCAAGTTGCCAGCCCGGCGCCCAACCTTCCACAGAAGGCACACACATGCACGCACTCACGCCTAGGGCCAATTTAGAGTGTCCAGTCCACCTACAGCATGTCTTTGGGATGTGGGAGGAAACAGGAACACCGGGAGGAAACCCACGCGACCACAGGGAGGACATGCAGACTCCGCACAGAGTGCACCCCAGCCGAGGATCAAACCAGAGAACCTGTTGCTGTGAGGCGGCAACACTAACCGCTGCACCACCGCAATAAAATTAAATGAGTCCTAGAAAGCCTTCTACTAACAGTGCTAATGGAAATGATGGAATGTTAGTTGAATTATTTAAAATCCTGTCAAAATGCTAATGCTACACTGCTGCTTAGTCTGCCAGCAAAGTTGGAAAACAGCAGTGGCCATCAGAATGGAAAAAGTCCATTTATGTTCTAGTCCCTAAAAAGGGCAATCCTAAAAGGTCATCTTTTTTTTCACATGCAAACATGGTAAGGTTCAAGACTTCACAAATACATGGACTGAGGGCAGCTAGACATACAAGCTTGTTTTAGAAGTAGAAGAGGCACCAAAGATCAAATCCACAAACATTTGCTGGGTAATAAGGAAAGTAATGGAGTTCAGAAAAATATTTACTACTTTATCAACTACCCCAAAGTCTTTGTATAGATCATAACATATTTGAACAAGTTATTGGAGGGCTGAGAATGCCGAGGTCACTTTCTTCCTTCCTGGTGAAGCTGTATACACACCAAGAAGCAACAGTTAGAACTGGACATGAAATGTCCAAATGATTCGAGTGTGGGAAAGAAGTGCAAGAAAGCTGTATATTGTCCACCTACTTATTTAATATATATGCTGAATGGGTTATGCAACTGATCATCTTCAACAGCATCCTCTGTAAGATCTTCCAAGAGTCTGACAGAAGCTGATGTGTACAGGATGCTGAAAGTTCCTCTCAACACAGAATCAATGGGGGGTTTTCGGCTCCATCCCCTTCAGGTCTGGAGACCATTAGCAGTACTACTTCCCCTTTACTGGCTCCTTCTCCAGTTTGAACACTGGTTTCGGAGCATTTGGGTATGAAGATTCAGGAGTCATCCATATAAGATCAGAAGATACTAGGATCTTCGACTCCAGTGACAGCATCTATGAGTGGACCAGCACTGAGCACTTCAGAGCTGGATGAATCTCGGAGCCGTAGCATTGATGCATGCCAGATCCGGGGTGCAGGAGTCGACTCCAAAGTGGTTGGAGACATCTCTGCCTTCGGAGCTTTGGCTGTAGATAGCTCAGCTCTAACTTCCTCCTCAAATAGGCTGCCTTCTGGCTGGAGGGAGCCTATAGTCCATAAGCATGTCTTCTTGGTTGGTCTCCTTCTCTACAAGGCTTTCTGCATTTGAGGTAGTGGAGAGAGCTTTCTCTTTTCCTAGAGTTCAGACTTCTCTTCCCTCTTCAGCTTTGACTACCCAACACCATTCATCTCTATGTGTAGAGCCTCAACCAACTATGCCACTGGGACAGCCAGCCCAAATTAGTCACCAGGATACCCAGCAGGGTATACTAATTTCTTCTGATATTTCTCTGGAGCATCCCACTGAAGAAGTTCCCAGGAAGAAAAACTGCAAAATGAGGCATCTGGACTCTCCATAAGAGTCTGTCATGGAAGATACTGACTTTGATGGGGGGGGGGGGGTTATCCCCAAGATTTCCACCAGACAACATCTCATTTGAAAACATCCTAGAATTCCTAAAGTAAAGGGGTGGTGGTTCTCCCGACAGCCCTTTCAAAAAGGAGACAGTATACCTGGAGGTTTTGAAGCTGGCCCGTCAACCTCCTGGGTGACTTTTCACCCACTGATTTGGTCTCTTGATGGGCATAGAAGGAGCCTGACAACATCGAGCCTATCGATATCTGTGCAGTAACTGAGACTTGGTTCAAGACTTCAGAGAGCACCCCTGCAATACCAGGCTACAACTCTTACCACACTTTTCGGCCACCAAACCAAGACCAAAACACTAAAGGTGGAGGAGTGTCCATATTCACCAAGGATATTCACACCTCCAGGCTAGTTGCCCAACATAATGCATCTGAAATTCTCCAGGTGCAACTAACACTAGGTAAGACTGCAATCCAAATTGTAGCTTGCTACAGATCCCCCTCCATGCCCCAAGATTCTCACTACACCTTTCTAAACATACTGGAAAATATTAAGATACAACCAAACACCCTAATACTGGGTGATTTCAACTACCCTGCCTGGGATAACTACTCGGGTACCAACACCTTTTCCCAACGTTTTTTGGAATTCATAAATTCCAATGCCCTTGATCAACTAAACCATTGTCCCACCAGGGGCTCCAACATCCTAGACGTGGTCCTTACTAACATGGGAGATAGATGTCCACACCAGTGGTCACCCCCTCATTGGTTAGGTCTGACCATAAGCTAATCACTCTTGACATCCACATCCCACCCACCACCCTCCAGTAAAGAAACCTCTGTAAAAAAACTTCTACAAATCCAACTTCATGCTACTTAAGTCAGAAGTGACAAACTTCATGGCACCCATGCAGATGGAACTGAAAGCTCGACTGCTGAATTCTACACTAAGGCACTGTACGAGCACATCCACTCATGCATGAATCGTGCCATCCCAAATAGAACCAAGACACTCTCCTCCAAAAAAAATGAAGCCAATCTGGTGGTCCCCTGTCATAAACAAACTATACAACAGAAGGAAGACACTGTTGCAGAAAACAGGAAAATCCCAGGATGCAAAAAACTCCCTTGCCAGTCTCAGTAAGAAGCTGATATCCCTCATAAAATCCTGCAAAGCTAGTTACGAAAATAAAATTGCCAAAGATTCCAAAGACAACCACAAGGCATTCTATAGTTATGTCAAGAATCTAAATGGCAATGCTCAGATCTGCTCTGAGCTACAACAGAATGGCATTAAGTATACTGATCCCAAGGATATTGCCAATATCCTGGCAGATTGATTTAGTGTCAACTTCACCCCCCTCTCACCCCCTAAAGGGCCCATCTCAATACCAAAAGATTGCCAAATTCCAGTAATCATGCCCACATGGGTAGAAACCGCACTCTACAAAGCTAAGAATACAGCATCCATGAGTCCAGATGACATCCCAGCTGTGTACTACATGAACTACAAAATGAACTGTCACCTCACCTAAGTGTCATGTGTAATCATAGCCTCACCACAGGCTTTGTGCCCACTGAGTGGCGCATAGCTACAGTTATCCCACTCCACAAGGGGGGATCCACCTTGGATCCTGGGAACTACCATCCCATCAGTCTGATGAGCCTGATCTGCAAGGGCATGGAATGCATTATCATGGAACTTATAAACAAAGACATTGGCAACCTTCAAACACTGGACTTCACCCAGTTTGGGTTTGTGAAGGGCCAATCTCATCTCCTGAACCTGATTGACTTCTTCGAGTCAGTCTCCAGAGCTGTGGATGAGGGTAAGGCAGTCTACACAGCCTATCTGGACCTCACCAAGGCCTTTGACACCATCTCCCACTCTGGAATCATAGATAAACGTACTAAGCTGGGCATAAATCCCTACATCACTCGATGGGTTGCCAACTGGCTTACTGACAAAACCCAGACTTAAAAGTAGCTGACTCCAAATCCAGCACCAGACAAGTGGAGTACCTCAGGGTTCAGTCCTGGGACCTCTCTTCTTTGGCATCTACTTCTCTGAAGTACAGGCCAACACTAAGGCACTCTGACTAACAAAGTTTGCAGATGACTGTAAACTGGGAGCCATTACTGAATCCCCAAATTATGTGGATATTCTACAAAAGGGCCTTACAGAAACAGATGCTTGGTGCCAGAGCCATGGGCTCAAGCTTAATGCCAAGAAATGTATAGTTATCCCCTTTGGGAAAAACCATGTACCCATGAATTACCACATAGGTGGCACTACACTAAACACCGAAAGTACGATGAGAGACTTAGGGACACAGGTGGACAGTAGTCTCACCTTCGATAACCACATCACCACAACAGTCAGGAACTCCTATGTGGCACACCTCGTCACTAAGGGCTTTTCATCCAGAAAAAAGGAGGTCATTGCCCCACTGTACTCATACCTCATTAGACCCATTATAGAGTACAATGCCCCATTTGGTATGTACATCACAAGACATCTGCAATAGCTGGAAAGGACGCCGAAATACCTCACTAAAAGAATCAGAGGCCTAAAGCAGATGCCCTATGCTGACCATCTAAAAAAAAACTCCAGCTATACTCTGTGGCATATCGTCTACTCAGAGGCGATCTCTGCTTAACATACAAGGCCATGTCAAACCCTGAGCTGTTGGACATGCTCCACTTAAAGAATTCCCAATCCCTCAGAGCCACACGCTCCAGGGATCTAAACCTTGTCATCACAATGAACAAAGCATGCTGGAGTGATAGGTTCCTGACCCAGAGACTCCCCATACTCTGGAATAGACTGCCCATACATGTCAAGCAGAGTGCCTCCTTGGCCCTCTTCAAAAGGAACCTTGATGATTGGATGGGAGATAGGAAATTCACCCAGGGGATCACGTCAGTCACCCTGCTAGACAGTGGTCCAGGGAAGTAAATATTGTGGGAAGAAATATCCGGGGAATTGTTTGGCTAGGCTTGTATAGGCCCTAGGCCCGATAGCCTAGTCCAGCCTATGAAGACTTCTGGCACTGAATAGAACAAACTTGATGTGCTCCAGACTGGAATTTACTGCAAGATTTTTTTTTTATGTTGGAATATCTAGAAGGTGAACTTTGCCTAAAAAAACAGCATGGTGGCAGCAAATTCTTTGGCCAGTATACATATTCTATAGAACAAAAGGCAAAGGTCATCCTTGGCAAAGCAAGTTGTGCTATCAGTCTTCTCATCCCAAGCTGACACATAATGTATCTCCTTAGAATGATACCAAATCCTTACCCAATTTTTAAAGCCTATATTATCTTCTCTTTGTATCTGGGCATCATTATGGATGAATTTTATCTGTCTCTGACACAGAAACAGCAAGCTCTGATACGTCCCTAAGCACGTCCTTCTGGGTTAAGCACCTCCGTCATTCACACTTACATGAGCCACCACCAATTCATATTTATACTGTTTGAGGAATTGTTGGGCCAACGTGACATTGCAGATCCTAGCATTGGAAAGGCAGCTGCCACCCCGTCTTTGTCCAGCCTAGTGAGTATAAAGTCAGCATGCCTGAAGATGACGACACTTGTTAGTAGGCTATTTTTTTTTTTTTTTGGATGTGCAGACTTAGTGGCTGTAGGTTTGCAGTCTGCAGCCTTGCCATTTCATTGATTTATGCACAGATGATGGAGTTGTATTTGATTGCTGCTAAGGATCTCTTTATTCCTGATTCTTTGGAGGCTTGGGATGATTATTTACAACCTCAGCATATCATAGTTTAGTGTGGTCTTGTGGACATATGAATGAGCTTTTGTGTTGCTCACTGATCATCTCTGTAAATGAGACCATGGCCTCCAGGTTACATAGATAATTATACCTTGTGTATAACAGGGTCTTTATAAATGCTTCTCAAAAATGTATTAGATTCTTCTGTTTTTGACGGTGCTTCTATTGCTTTTGCTTTATTTCCCTATTCTTTATAAAACCTTTTTGAGTCATCAATGAATTGCTTGTTTTATACTTTTCATTTATATTTATTTTCATACCTCCCAGAATTTTCTGCTTGTTCTGATATTTTTAGTTTATTATTAGGAGCAGTGTATGATAAATCATGGTCTATTTTAATATTGCATGTTGCTTTTACCACATCCAGAAGTTTAACTATGGTGATACAAAGGGGGCTGTCACCCCAGGCACAGAATGTCAGGGAGCGTGAAAAGGAGGTGGTCATTTTGGAGAAAGTGCACTTACCAGCAAATAAATGCAGATAATTCATTACCATTCAGAGCTGAGACATTTCAGCACCCCAGCACCTGTTAAATTTGTGACTTGCAATATGTTAAAGTAAAGAACCTTTTTTTTCTCCTTGAGGAGTTGAGGTATGTAGAAAGGGACCCAGTTTGCTTGTTTGCTCCTAAGGGGAGGAGCACTAACCATAGTTGGGAATAGACCTTGGACCATTTTATTTATTTATTTTGCTGGCTCTGACCACATCTGTCTTCCTAAGAATGTTTGATAATCTGTTTCCATTTCTGTATTCTTCTAACAGTGATACTTCTTGCATTACTTGTTTTACATGTTTCTCTGTTAAGTGCTTCCAGGTTGATATTCTCCTTCTTCCCTACTTTTGTCACTCTGTTTTTGTGTAACACTTTATCTTTCATTAATTTAACTGCACAGTAATAAGTCTTATTTATTTCTGATACATCACACAATTTTTTCTTAATTGTCCCAGTTACTGTGTTCATCTGTCTTCCAACATTCTGGGTCTTAATTTCTTTTTGTAATTTCATACTTTGATTTCTTTTAATGCTTGTGTCCATTTCTGTTAAGTCAAATAGGGATTCCCTTAGATCATTTTGTTCTGAACTGAGTGTCCTCTTTACTCTCCATTTCCTGCTCTTTCCCTTGTTCAATTCTAAGTGTACTTAAGTGCAAGTCTCCTACAGAAGCTTTCAGAACATCAGATAGGATCCAGACAGAATTCCTTCGAGATCACACTGTTGCTGGAAAAGACTGAAGACAAAAGAGGAAGGGGTGACAGGGGCTAAAATAAACAGACGGTAGTACTAAATAATGGATATGGATTTGCTAGAACTTAAGGAAGCAGTTGTTGACAGACAAGACTTGTGTGCCAAGGTTTTAGAGGTCACAAAGAGTCAAACATGATTGATCAATGACATAATGTGTACAGTTAAAACATATGCTGTTGACATTTGTGATTAAATAAGCCTCGAAAGTCACAGATGCTGAGCTTGTAAGGCAGGCATCCACCCAACTAAATATTCTTGTTATACTAGACTCCATTGTAAAACATACAGACGTGCCTTTTACCAGGCTGAGCAAGGAAAGAGTGACGCTTAGTTGCTTGTCTGGTGCCAGGATCCATCAGATCACACATGTGCTGAAGTCCTTGAAGAGCAAGTACCAGTATGACTCTGTCATAGTTCATGCCATTGTCACTAACTTGAGGTGCATCTCCGTGGACTTTAATTAAGAGAGACATGATGGTGCTGTCCGACTGTCTGTCCAAGGCAGGTATGAGCCTAGCGTTGAGCAACATTCTACCTTCTCCAAGGATGATGGCTCAATATGTGCAAAAAATAATTGACTTCAATAACTGGCGTAGGTTTTGGTGTTATTCAAGGGGATTCAATATTTGTCAGCCTTGGAGGATCTGATCAATAGACTGTGCTGCTTTGCCAGGGATGGCCTGCATTTGTCCCCTCTAGGATTTCAGTTAATGCCAAAGACATTGTCCACACCCATAGTGCCTTTTTAGGCAATGTCAACCTGATAAGCTTACCAACATAACAAAATAAGCAAAGGAAGATACAAAGGTGTTACTGATTAATGCTAGGAAATGAATCAAGAAACTCCACTCCCTACAAGCCATTCTCACACTGGAGGACATTGATGTCTGAGTAGTGACTGAGACATGGATTAAAATAGTGGGGAGCACTCCAAATGTGCAGAGCTATAATGCCTTCCATACATTTAGACCAAGTACTGCACAAGAGGGGGAAAAAAGGTGGAGGTGTCTCAATCTACATACAGAAGTGACTGACATCAAGGCTGGTAAAGCAGCATGATGCACTAGAGCTTCATCATGTCCAAATAACCATCAGAAAGGTCCTGTACCATATATTAGCTGTCTATAGAACTCCCTTCATGACAAAAGAAAGCCACAACACCTGTCTATAGGAACTAGAATCACTCGGCATTAAACCCAGTACCATTTTCCTAAGTGATCCAAACTGTCCAACTGTAGACCAGAAAACCATCAGTAGTGCAAAAGCACAGAGATTCCTGGACTTTGTCAGGACAAATGCCCTGGAGCAATTAGTCAGAGTACCCACTAGGCAGAAATAACATCTTGGAATTTGTCCCTATGGATATGGGAGCATCTTGCACCATATCCTGCATATCTTCAGCACTTGTTAGGTCTAAGCATAAAGCAGTCTCCTTTGAAATAAAACTGAAACTAGAGATCCCTTCCACCCAAGATATCTTTAGAAATTTCTTTAAGTCAAATGACATACTTCTAAATAATTTCTTTTGAATCTTTGTATCTACTTCTAAGTGATACATCGGCATGTTTCAAATCCCCACCAAACCCAGTTAAGTCCACTGAATACACAGAAATGCACACTACCACACTATACCAGCATGTTAAAAGTTACGTAGATGGAGTTGTAACCTCTAGGAGCAAGTGCAGTGCAAACCCCAGAAAAAAACCCACATGTTGGAACTATAATATCAACAACTTTATAATAAAAGGAAACAAATTTTGACCAAAAGTAAGAAGAGTAATTCCCAGAATATTAGAGCCCGTGTCACTGACATAAACAAACAAATTAGGAGCTTAATAAAATCCATCAAAGCCACGTTTTATGCTAAAATAGCTACCAAAGCCAAAGGCAATCACGAGGCATTTTTTAGTTAAGTTCGTAATCTCAAAAAGCACAACACAGCAGTGTGCTGAGCTGATTATGAATGATGTTACCTACACTGAAGCTGAAGATGCATCAAACCTACTGGCCAATAAATTTAGCTCTAAGTTTACCCCTCTCTCCCCTCTGTCTGTCCCTCAGTATATACCTGAAACTGGCTTGCCCCCAGCTATCACAGAAGGCCAGGTCCTAAAAGTGCTATCAAAATATAAAAATACTACATCAGTGGGTTTTGACAATATCTCTGAATGCATTTAAACAGCATGAAGCACAATATAGCCACACCCCTAAAACCACAGTGCAATCTCAGCTCCATACAGGTTTTGTACCAGGAGAATGGAGAACAACTACAGTCATTCCCCTGCATAAGGGTCGACCTTTCACAGTTCCAAGGAATTACAGAACAATAGGTCTGACCACCCTCTTATGCAAAGTCATGGAAATACCTATCACGGAATTAATCAGTCAGAGCATAGGAACCACCAAACACTGGACCCACCTCAGTTTGGATTTGTCAAGTGCAGGTTATGCTTACTCAACAGCGTGAATTTTTTTTTTTTTTTTTGAAAAGGTCACTGAAGCAATGAATAACGGCAAAATGGTACACACTGCAAACCTTGACCTGGCCACGCTTCTAACACAATTCCCCACTCAGGAATAGTAGAAAAGCTGAGTAAACTGGGAATAAACCTCTATGTCACCCACTGGATTGCCATCTGGCTCACAGATCGGATGCAGATAATCAAAAAAGAGGAAGGTAATTCCATAGTGATACCAACCACTAATGGAGCCCCCAGGGTTCTGTGCTGGGGTCTTTCCTGTTTGGTATCTACTTTTCTTGAAGTAAAAGCCAATACCAAAGGGCTCTGGCTGAGTAAGTTTGCAGATGACTGCAAGCTAGGAGCAGTCATTGAATCCCCAAATGACTTAGCCATCCTGCAGGAAGGATTGTCCCAAATAAATAACTGATACCAAAATCATAGACTAAAACTCAATGCCAAAAAATGCATTATTGTATCCTTTGGGAAATCACCTACCCCAGGGAACTATCACACTGACAATATGCCCCTAAAATTGACCCAGTTGTTTGGGATCTGGGAACTAATGTGAACAGTGGCCTATATAGCTCTCAATCTCTTAGCACAAGAAATCTGGATAAAGCTATAAATAATGGGGGCACAAATGCCCAAAAATAGGGACAAGTTTTAAACATTGCGCTTACAAACTTACAAAGTTGATAGAATAACAGGTTTTGCAATACCATGAATTTTCTGAAGGGTGTGAAGTCTGAGTCTCAAATGTCTGTCATTATTTTCTGGCTTCAGTCCTGAAATATTTGGCAGTGATTTTCTAGAAAAATCACAAATTTATGAGTAAAATGCCAAAAAATATGAGGCAAGAATCTGGATATTCTGCGAAAATCTGTACAGTTGAGAGGTATGGTAGCTTAACTTTTGACCAATATGTGTTTATTGTTGTAAGAAAGTACTTGTATATTGCACAGTTTATAAAAAGGGGATTGTTTTAGATCTAGGGGTGTCATTGTCCTCTTTCATCAGCCCTCAATAGGCCAGTCATTAAATATAATTCCCCCTGTGGTATATAACTGTCCAGACACATGAAACAACTGGAATGCCAACAGAGATACCGTACTAAAAGGATATGAGGCCGAAACAACATGGACTGACTCAAAGCCCTGTGACTGTACTCGGTATCCGACAGACAGCAAGTCAAATGGCATCAGAAGTACTCAGTCTAGGGATTTAAACCTCTTCTCCAACAACAACAGAATGGTTTGAAGGAACTGGTATATCTCACAGAGGATACAGCTGCTGTGGAACAGCATTCCCATCCATGTAAAACAAAATTAATCCCATCCATATTCAAGTACAACTTAGATCTATGGATGGGGAAACAGAAAATTTACCCCAGGACTGCCCCCTGTATACTTATGGACAGAGGCAGCTCATAAATGCTTTATCCTGTGCTTGGATCCCCTCCAATTATATATAGTATAATCCCAGTTACTTTCATTAGGGGTAATATATAATTATTGACCATGGGATGGGTGAGGCCAGTCTATACCAAATTGGCCAAGTTATTTTTTGCACAAAAAGAGAAACTGGCTAGGCTTAAAATGTCCCACAAGGGTAACTAGCCTAGTACTTACCTATGAAACACTAACCAGTCCTCCACTCATGCTTAACTTCCATTAATGGCTTGCTTATGTGTTAGTACTGAACTTGTATATTGCACATCATTCTTGTATGTTTTATTTGTAATACTGTTTGTAATTGTATAGTTTAACATACTTTAGATGGGGGAGCTTGACAGCTGCACAACCGCAGAAAAAATTGAAAAGCCAAATAACTTAGAAAGCATTGTCAGCTCACTAACACAAACTCCACCACCAATGATTCTCAATGAAAAAAAGTGACCAAGTTGCACCTCAAGGAGCTGTACATAAGTTGCAATCTTGTCCAATTTACATTTGACCAAGGGTAGGGAGGCTTTATAGACAAGGTAATGAATGCTGACTTGCTGTCATGGACATATTGCAACAGATATAAGAGGCTTGTGGTACAATGTGTGATGAGCCCAAATCAAAAGAAGCAGAGAAGGCTTGAATTACAGATGACATGGGTATGTGTCTTCACTTGTAGGCTGGTACCACATCACAGTCAACTCTTGGTGTGGCATAAAGAAGTTATTAATGGATGAATATAATTTTCCCTTCAAAAACATGTTAATAGCAAATCTTACTGGGTTTGTAATAGAAAGCAGCATATGGAGTGTAAGTTTAGAGGTGCCACCGGCTTTGTAGGTGTAGAGTGTGGAGCTGCTCCTTTCCACTGGTCACCAGTTTGTGCATGATGCTGTGAGCGTAAGTGCAAACAGAAACGATAATGAGATCACAAGGAAAGCAGTGAAATCGAGGGAAAAGTCAGCTCAGGTAATACCACTAACAAAAAGGTGATAGTGACCATGCCATCCAACTACAGCTTGTACATGATAGCTTCAAGAAAGTGGAGTTAATACACACTGAAAATCTATGACTGTTCATCCTATAGCCACAGCACTATTTACTAAAGTAATGCACTTTCATAATTAAAAAGAATGAGGACATTACCACCAGCATCATGGTTCTGCTACTGGCAACAGCTGGCCTCCTTGACTGAAATACTGGCTTGCATGGTGCGGCTTGTAGATGGCACCTCCTCCAGTGAAACGTATCTTTATCTCCAGCTCTATAAAATCCATCTTACTGTTGTTCGCCATGAAAAGAGCATTGCTGCTGGTCGGTGTTGCATATAGTTTATAGTTTGAAAAAGTGAAGCAGCTTGTAATTTTCTATGGAACGTGGTGGCTAAAATTGCTGAAAGGCTGGTATTGAATTTGTTCTCAATACACCTGTCTATTATCAGATGAAATCCTGCACTTGGTTGAGTCATAATTCTATGAACATGATTCAGCAAAGTTAAACAATCAAATAGAATCACTGCACTGTAAAAAGAGAGCACTACTGGGCCTTACCCTCTCTACAGCACTCTGACTAACGCTTTCATTCTGGGTCAGCAATCAAGAAGAGGAGCTGATGTGGTGCTTGGCTGTCGCCTTCTTCAGAACCCGTGTTAACTCTTGAGTAGTGGAAAACATGCTGGAGAACACTTCAGAACTACTAAAGTTTGTAGAGCACAACTGCATCAGTGCAGATCATGCAAGTATGGCACTATGTACTCTAACACAAAGAGGCTGTCTCCACAGTTGCCCATTTCAGTCTGGACAATTGCCAGCTTTTTATGTACCTGTTATTAATGTGTTGCTGTTTATATCACTGAATCAGTCATTTATATACTTTACTGCTTGTCAAAGCAAAGTTCTGTGTTCACTTACTGAGAACTCTGCAGTGCTTTTCAAGTGTTTCTACTGCATCCAGAGCCACCCAAGATAAGAATATTTTCTTGATTTTCTGCACTTCTACTTGCTTTCTACAGTGGTCCCTGTTATTTTTTTTCATCTTCATTTGCTTTTTAGTGACCGCTACTGTTTTGTGCATTTTTTAAACGTTTAATTTTGTGGCAAAAATAGTCTTTTCTCTTTTATTCATTGAATTTTCTAGTTCTGTTTGCCTCCAAACTGCCTTGCAGAGGGAGTGAATTAGCCAGGGACTTAGTTGTTTGTTGTTTAATGTGCAACTTGAGAGTTCCTTTTGCTGTTTTTTACATTAAGAAATTCTAAAGTCATTCATCTTGTGGCAGAAGGTGTTTACCTGGTATCTCTGAGATGGGAGTCACTCCAAGGAGCTCAGAGTGAGGCTGTTTATTGGCTAGATGGTATAGGAGTCAGTTTTCAATCTTTTTTTCTCAGCTATAATTCAGTCAAATTTGCAAGGCTCGGTCTGTGTTTATTTACAGAGAATCTTCAATACTTTTCAAGTACTTCAACTACATCCAGAGCCATCTAAGCTAAGATGAAAATATTTTTTTTTATTTACTGCACTTTTACTTGCTTTATACAGTGATCACTGATGTTTTTTTAAGCATTGTTAGAGCACTTATCTAATTTTGTGGCAAAAATAGCCATTTCTCTGTTGGTTTTTCTAGTTCTGTTTGCCTCCAAATCTGCTTGCAGAAGGGTGAATTAGTTAGGGGCTTCATTGTTTAGGGGTAGTTTTTTGTTTAATGTTGGATAGTTACTTGTTTAATCTGCACTTGAGAGCTGCTTTTGCTTTGATTTTACATTAAGAAATTCCATTATTATCCATGACGTAGAAGAAGATATTTAACCAGCTTCTCTGAGTTGGGAAACACTCAAGGGAATTCAAAGTGTGATTGTTTATTGGCTAGAGGGATTCAGTTTTCAGTCTTTATCTGCCATTAATCAGCCAAGCAGTGGTGGTTATCAATGCCATGTATAGTAGCAAATATGTAGCTAGTAAAATTTCCGTATAGAGTTAGGATTAGGTCCAAAACCTGTTACAGTGTGGCATTCTGCAGAATTAAGTTTAGAGCAGATAGCCTGCATATAGAATAAGCACTACAATATCCTACCACTATCTTGCCCTTTACCCCATAAACTGGTTGCATATCAAATAGCACTACCAAATTTTAGCACTATGTAAATCTTGCCTTAACCTCAGAAACTACCTGAGGAAATCTCTGTTAAAACCCAATCCTAAACAGCCCAACCCTAATACAAGACCAGACAACATGGATATGCAGTTTCCAAATGTCTCTGTGGCCAGCTTGGTAGATTTGGGCATCCTAAAACAATGTAGCAACTGTATCACATTCTCAGGCAGCCAGGTAAGCATTAAAGAAAATAACACAGTATGCAACTATGGAAGAGATGTAAATACACAGCTTCCGTGGAGGTGAAAATCTCGCACACCAACAAGGTTGTCAGGAGTATCCACACTACATCTCTCTCACACTGCTCACCACACACACAGATTGTCTTATACTAAGGCACTTACAAGAAGCCTTCCCAAATCTCAAAGACCTCCAAAGCCACCTAACAGCAACAGAGCTCCTCAGCAGTCACTAAAACACACACCAAAACTACAGCAAACATTTCACATAAGCCTATAAACAATGGGCCCCCAAGAGCAAGGCCAATAAGTCAAATATATACTTGACCTAATACTCTTGTCATTGGGGACGCCATTGTGTGACACACAGTTGTCCCACTCACCAGGTTAGACAAGGAGAAGAAAGTGGTCAGTTGCCTGTCTGGTTTCAAAAATATCAAGCATGCACTCAAGTGACTGCAGCCCAGGTACCAGTATGATTTTATTATAGTCTGTGTGGGTCTAAATTGCCTGAGACATAGCTCACTGGACTACATTTAAAGAGACATAATGGATTACTCAGAATGTGTGTGACAGGTAGCTACAAGTCCTGCACTGATTATTAACACAAGCATACTGGATCTGGTATTCACCAACATAGGGAGGGTACAGTGTTTTCCCTATGTTGGTGAATACCTTATCCCTCCGTCATACCCTATCCATATCATCACTCATATATTGTGCTGTTCAAGTACAGTTATGCAATGAAACAACCATTTACTCACAAGTTGGGTATTAAACATAAAGTCAAGCAAATGTGCCTCTCTTCATACCATCATACCTCTGTAGCCATAACACTTAGTGGTAACATCCACCCAAACCCATACCCAAGTCAGCACATACAGGCATCAGACAGCATATCCCCATTAGCTCCCTTATCACTAGCCCCCCATCCACAGTCCCACCCTGGCCTTCATATATACCATACAAAGTATTTATAACAAACTCCCTGAAGTGCATGCATGGATAGTAGTACACATTCCAGACATATTGGTTGCCATAGAAACCTGGCTCCATCAGAAAATAAAAGAATAAAGTTTCTCCAGTAGGCTACACCATTATCTGATTAGACAGAGCCAACAAAAAAGCTGGTAGTGCCACTGTTTTCCACACGAACACACATGTCCCCATTTTCAACAACAACCTGCCAACTTTCTGTAACTCAAAAAGCCTACTAACCATGTTAAAACTAAACACTCAAAATACAGTCACTGTCATAGGAGTATACGTACCCCCAGGTAACAATGTTAAAACACTGAATGTCATTCTTTGCTGGGCAACTTTATGAAACCATAATATTGGGTGATTTCAATATAGATTGGCAAACCATACACACTGAAAATCCAACCAGTAATATACACCTGTACAAGTTCATCTAACATGTAACCTCATCTACTTGGTATAACAAAGCCACAGCCAGACAGTCAACCCTTGGTTGAATCCTAACATCCTCACCAAGTAAAATGTCATCCCATGGAACTCTGTCAGATAGCCTAAGTGATTGCTTACCGATCTACACCATAGTGCATCAAAGCAACAGCCCCAAAGTACTTCATTACACCCTGGTTAGAAAGCTTGACTACTTTTCAGAAGGCACTTTTATTAATGCAGTACATTTCCTCAACTGGGAGTCACTACAGACTCTCACCAGAGATGATGCTGCCCCTGAGATCAGCAAAATCTTCTTAGTTCTAAACAGACAAGCCGTCCTTAGAATAAAAAGAGTCAGACAACCCTGCCCCATGGCTATCCTTAGCAACTAAACAACTCTTGAAACAAAGACAAAACCTGGAAGGGCTGGACAAAAACATAAAGCAGTTGCAACTTTACTAGCATACAGACAACTAAGAAACCTAACAAAACAGCTTATCACTAAAGGAAAGAAAACCTACTACACAACCAGTCAAAACGTACAGTACATACTATGTAAACCTATGAAAACTTACTACTCAGGTAAGCAAATCATGCATACTAATAATCCAACACTGTTTTTGGCCTCAGTCAGTAAACTGTTAAATCCAGGACAAGCTACACAGCCAACACCAAACACGCAGAAACAAAATGGTATCCTAGCCAACCAAATCAATACCCACTTTATACAGATAGTACTCCCATTAATCAATCAGGTGACTAATGAAGTCCCTACTCAATCACTTAACCTCCTTCAACATTTCTCTTTCTGACTCGTTCCCACAGATACCATCAAACAATACCTCAAAAAAGTAAAGCCTACTTCAACTGCTCCTGGCAGTCTACCTTGTGAATATCTTAAAATGGTAACTGAGGCTATTGTATATCCAGTTTCAATTCTAATAAATTGATCTATATCTGAAAATAAAGTCCCCTGGCTATGAAAACAATCATTCATTATTCCACTTCATAGGGGTGGAATCAGTTCCAAATCTTTCAAACTTAGGCCAGCTGCCTTTCTATCTCACCTATCAGTAAATATAAGAAAAATATATTCATAATCAACTTATCAGCCCAACATGGTTTCCTTCCTCATCACAACACAACTACTGCTTTGATGAATTTTGTTAATACCATCAGTTCCCCCATAAATGTCAGAAGACCCGTCTCCACCATCTTCCTAGACTTAAAAGCTTTTGATACCATCTTCCACCAGAAACCTTTACATATAGCTCTCATCCTTGGGGCTCACCAACTCTCCACTACAATGGTTCCATAACTAACTCTGAAAGAAAACACAAGTACTAAAAAATGATTTATTCACCTTCTTGCTGGTAAGTATTGGTATCCCACAAGAATCTATAATAGGTTCCATATTTTCAACGTATTCATCAATGATCTCTATACTACTACAAAAATGCTACCCTAGTTCACTACACTGATGACTCAACCCCAATTTGTTCTTTCAACTCTTTCTCTCTCTAAGCTTCAAGTCCTTACACAACAATCCTTCTTATTAATTGAAACATGGCTAAATAATTCACAGCTACTTCTAAATCCTAAAAAACATAATTACTGTTTTTCACCACACAACACATCTGTACCAAAACAACACTATTCACAAGTGTCTCTGCCAACACCACCATAGTAGAACTAGTAAACCACACAAAATTGCTGGGTGTCATTATAGATGATCAGTAGAAATGTGTCCACCATGTATCATGTGGTAAAAAAAAAAAAACTCATCAAAAACTAGGTACTTAATACAAAGTAAAAACCTGCCTCACTGACATAGCCAGATGATGTTTAACCTTTACTTTCAAGTCTCACATCTGTTCATATTTGAGCAGTGTTACAATAAAATAGTCAAATTTACATTAAACTATAAAAACAGACCACACCACTGCCTAGCCTCAGAGAATTGTACTCATTAAAAGTACCACATCACCTAGTTTTTTCTTAGCTAACTACAATACACAGACTTCTCTGTAAGCCAGATAGTTGTGCGGCCCTTAACACCTTAATGCAAAACTAATCCCCTAACAGAATTTTAAACTCCAGAGGAAAATCATTAATCACTGTAACTAAGTCATCTAATACTGCTGGTAACTCTCTAGATTCAGATTGTGTATATAAATGATGGAACCACATCCCACTACCACTGAAATCCATTCAGAATACAGACTTATTTAAAACACAACTAAAACTTCACTTATCAGATCAGTGGATTTGCTTCTGTATGTCTCCGGGATAAATGCCACTGCTATCTTTAGCTTGCCTTGTCATCAAACTGTTACTTTTCATTCTGAATCCTATACTCCACAACCTGTCTTCACTAATACCTGAATAGTTTTACTAGCATTTCACAGCCATATACACTATTTTGTGATCAAAACTGCCAAATAGTCCAAACTTGTAACCACAAAACTGGAACAGATGCAGTATTTTAATCCGTTTATTCACATTACAAATGGATACAAATGAGAATAAAAATGTTGCCAGCAAAAACTTCAAAGTGTTAAGCTCTTTATTCCCATAAAATATGGGACTTCATCAGAACAAACTGAACTAACATACCCAGCCACATATATACATCTTACCCCACCCTTAATTACATTCCATTGTCCATTAATTAACTATTTAATGTGGTAGAACCATCTCCCATATTGACTTCCTAGGCAAATTCAAGAACCCAAATATTAGTTGTAACAACAATGAATACAATGAATTTAACATAAAATTGCAGTTACCATTTATTTCCAAACATTCATTGAATATTGATATTTTATTATAGATCTTACCCCATAATATTTCTTATTTTCATTAATACCTGGAAAATGTGTAGCATCCAACTGCAACTGCCATCTTAATTCACATAAATCCAGGAAAATGTCCAGCATTTTCCCTTGTGCATCTTTTATTAATTGTTGTAAGACAAAAACTTAAAATTATACATTATATTGTATACATATTATTATACACATATTATATATATTATATATGTATTATATATATATATATATATATATATATATGTATATATATATATATATATATATATATATATATATATATTATATACATATTATACACACATATATTATATATATATATATATATATATATATATATATATATATATATTATATACATATTATTATACACGTATATATTATATATATATATATATTATATATATATATATATATATATATATATTATATATTATATATATGTATATATTATATACATATTATATATATTATTATACATTATATGGGATGTACCTTACCAGACACCTGCAGCAACTGGAAAGACCCCAAAAGTACCTCACCAAGAGGATCAAAGGGCTCAAACAGATGCCATATGCTGCCCGGTTAAAGAAACTCCAGCTCTACTCAGTGGCATACCGCCTGCTCAGAGGCGATCTGTGCCTGACCTATAAAGCCATGTCCAACCCGGAATTAATGGACATGCTGCACCTCAGAAAATCCAAATCCCATCGAGCTATGCGCTCGAGAGACTTGAACCTCAGCACTGAAATAAATAGGACATGCTGCTGGAGGGGCAGATTCATAACCCAGAAGCTCCCTTCACTCTGGAATAAAATCCCAGTCCAGGTTAGACAGAGTAACTCATTGACTCTCTTCAAGAGGAATCTTGATGAGTGGATGGGAGATCGTAGGTTTACCCCGGGTATCACTTCTGTGTCACTGTTAGACAGAGGCACAGTATACTAACCTCGAAAAAGGGCATAGCAAAATTAATTTAAAATGGGTGGTGAAAGCCAAACACACTCTGGCTAGGCTTATAAATGCCCTAGGGCAGATAGCCTAGTATGAACCTATGAACCTATAATTATGACTAGGGAATTCCTTCTGTCTACTAAGTGCATTAGTCATTCTACATTTTTTCATATCCGTGAGATGCTCATACATCCTATCCCTTAAGCGTCTACTGGTTTTCCTTATATAAAATGTAGTGCATCCCTGACACTTGGTCATATTGACCACATTAGTACTATTACAATTTTAATGTCCCTTAAAGTGTATTATTTTTCCATTTATAAACTGAAACACTTCTCCTGTCTCCAAAATATAGGGTCAATATGGGCATATACCACATTTACAGTTTCCTAACTTCCTATTTACATATCCACTGTTAAGGGAGCCTTCCAATATATTTTTAGAGATCTATCCTTCTTATGCACTGCTGCAGGTTCTTTATCAACCTTATGTCCCACCAGTTGATCAAACTGTAAAATTTCCCAGTTATTTCATCTCAACCATATAGTGTGAATCCAAATTATAAGTTGTGATGAAGCTTACTCCTTCTCTCCTCCTACCTTCTCTTTTTCACACTGCTAAACATCCGTTTTCTTTTCCCCCTAATAATGGTTGATATACACCCTCCTTTTGTTTTTTTCCAATCTCATCTTTAATTTTACTTAAAACTGTCTCTGGATACCCTCTCTTGGCAAACATTTCCATAATGTATTCTATTTCCATCATGAAATCACTATCCCTGGTGACCATCCTGGCTGCCTGTACCATCTGTCCCTTAACAATGGACTTTTTCTGATGGTACGGGTGCCAGCTTCCAAATTCTAAGTAGGAGTTTGAAAACATTGGTTTCCTATAAATCATAGAATACAAACTTGTTCCATCACTAATTCTCAGGTCCACATCCAAATATGAAATACTGATTTTATTTTTTATTTATTTTTATTTTACATTTGTTAACCGGAATGGTCTGACTGGACGAGATCCATTTACAGCAGAGGCCCGGGGAGAAAAGCTCCACTTAATACAACAGACAATGATAATAATACATAATGTAAAGTAAAGACTTTGTTATTGAGCAATATTTTGTGCATAATAGAACAGTACACAAAGAAAGATCATATCAGCAATATATACAAGTGAACATTAAGATATCAAAATATACAGAGATCACAACAACATTTCCAAATGTCAAGGGATGCCATTTGTTACTTCCATTTTTACTGAGGGTCTGATAATTGGAGAGAAGAGAGAAAGATGGTGGTAGCATACACTAGGATTAAGTAACACATGGACATAGCTAAGAGCTAATAAGATGAGCCTTAAGGGAGTTTTTTGAATTGTTTGGTATTAGGTGCAGAAGTTACTGAGGGAGGGAGATTATTCCAACTTTTTGCTATACTGTGAGAAAATAGAGCTTTACCTGCTGTGTTGTTGGCTGTGGAGATACAGAGGAGGGATTTGTTGGCAAAGCAGAGTGGTCGATTTGGAATGTAGTTAGTCAGTAGTTCCCTAAGGGCTGGAGTTTTTTCAGGATATTTTAGGTTGTTATAAGCTATGACTAGTTGGTGGAAGGTTAATAACTGTAGGAGCTCAAGCTACTGAAGTTGCCTGGTATGTTCTAAAGAGGGAATTATTTGCATACTTGGCGATTTTGTTATAACACGACTCAAGTTTCTCCAGGTCAGATTTTCTTACATAGGTGAGAATAGATGCTGCATACATGAGTGTGGAAAGAAGGGTGGGTTTGAGCTTGGGTGACCCGAGCTTGATCTGATAGAAATTCTTTTTGTCTGTATAGGGACCCCATTTTTTGTGTACCTGTTTAATAGTTTGAGAAATATGGATGTCAAAGTGCGGGTTATCTATTTCGATGCCAAGCAGCTTGGTGTGGAGAGAAGGTGAAATGACAGTTCCATTATTGGAGGAGATAGAGAAGGAGAGTGGAGTGTTTTTTTATTTGTTTTGGGGTAAACAGAAGTAGTTTTGTTTTGTTGGGATTTAAGATAAGCTGAATATCTGTGATCCACCTTTCTACTGAGGTAAATGATTCCTGAGTGAGATGCTGTAGGGTGGTGAGATTTGGGGTGGAGCAGATCAAGGTGGAATCGTCTGCATACTGTATGAGTGAAGCCTGTAGGGTAGAGGTATGTAGATTACTGGTAAAGATAGAAAAGAGGAGTGGACCGAGTATGGAACCTTGAGGTACACCAGTGGTAGTTGGGAGTAAAAATGATATAATTCCTTGCCACTGGACAGCTTGTTGTCAGTCTGATAGATATTTTTTAAACCATGCAAAAGTGTTAGGGGCAAAGGATAGAGAGGTAAGAGTATCTATTAGAATGTCAAATGCTTTGGAGAGGTCCAGGAATATAGCAGATACAAATCTGTTAGTATTTCTATGTTGGTTAACCAGGTTTGTGAAAGAGAGAAGGGCTGAAGTTGTGCTGTGGTGTGGGCGGAAACCATGTTGTGTAGAGGAGAAGAGATTGTTAGAGTCTAGGAAATGCATGACCTGAGAGTGTGTGCATTTCTCAAGTATCTTTGATAAAGGAGACAGAATGGCTATGGGGTGATAGTTAGAGAAATCATAGGAATTCCCACCCTTATGAAGGGGAATAATGTAAGAGATTTTCCATAGTTGAGGGATGTGGGATTCCTGTATGGAGCTGTTGATTAAGATTGAGACTGGGTAGGATAGAGAGTTGGCAGCCATTTTTAGAAAATGAGCAAGGTATACCATCTGCTTTAAGAGTAGTGGGTTTAAGTTTTAAGAGGTATTTTTTATTGTTGAGGTTGGGACAGGAGAGAATGTAAAGGGAGGTGAGTTGTTAGGAGTTGTTGATATGGATGAGTAGCTATTTTTGGAACGTTTAGTTGATAGTGATTTAATGGATTCAATAAAATGGTGATTAAATTGGGAGGCTATATCGCTATCTGTTTTTGTAGAGGTGGAGGTGGGAGCTGGTGTGAAGGTTTTACCAGGTTTTAGTAGGGAGTTTATTGCATGCCAGAACTTTTGGGGGTTATTGGAGTGTTTATTTTGTATATCTAGAAAGTAGTTCTGTTTATCAAGCTTTGTTTGTTTTTTGACCTGATTCCTAAGGTGTTGATAGTTTTGTTTGGATAGACTAGTGTTATCTCTCTTCCCGGTTTTCCATGCCTTGTCTCTGTTTTTTAATAGGGCTCTAGTGGATTTATTAAGCCAAGGAGCATAGTGTTGCCTAGCTCTAATTTTTCTTACTGGGGCAACTGAATCAAGGATGTTAATAAGAGTGCTATTAAAATAGTCCACTGCTTGGTCTAGGTCAAGGCTGTGTAGTGGTTCCCAGTTGCATATTTTTAATATAGTGTTGAGTTCTAGAGGGTGAACATTGCGATCGTTTATGACCTATCTATAGACTGTAGGTTTGGGTAAGTTAGTACATTTTCATAGGAGGAAAGTAGGGAGATGGTCACTAAGTCTGTCAGGTAGACTACCTACTTGGTAATTATGTTCAGGGTAATTTACTAATGTCCAGTCTAGTATAGATTCCTTATGGGATTTTTTGTCTACTCTAGTTGGTTCTTGAATGAGTTGAGAAAATCTGTATAGGTTGATGGTGGCTAGTGGGGTTTTTAAAGTTACAGGCTAGCCAGTCAGTGTTTAGGTCACC
This sequence comes from Protopterus annectens, assembly GCF_019279795.1. Taxonomy (NCBI): domain Eukaryota; kingdom Metazoa; phylum Chordata; order Ceratodontiformes; family Protopteridae; genus Protopterus; species Protopterus annectens. Next base: position 1,166,989,471 of record NC_056725.1, on the reverse strand, counting down.
TAATAAAATAGTTTCCTGTGGGAGGTTATCTTTTGACCATTGTAGAATCTCCTCAATTATTGGAGTGTTATTACCTGGAGGGATATATGCACAGAGAATATTGATGCTCTTTTTCTTATTTAACAGTAGGACAGAGAGCCTACAATCTCAGCAGTATTAAATTTAGGTAGAGGAGTTAGTAGAGGTTGGAGAGAACCCAATTTTACTATAAGTGTGCATGTGAACTTCAGGAAATCCCCTGTCAAATTTATATATTCTAGGAATTTTCTCAATTGGGCTTCTGCCCCTTTCCACAATAAAAAGACATTGTCCAAAAACCTAATATAGTACTCTATAAATCGCCAATACTCACCATCACAATTTCTTGCTCCCAATATGACATAACATAATTTGCAAAAATGGGGGCACATGTGGCCCCCATTGCCACACCCGTGACCTGTCTGTAGTATTGGCCCTCAAAGTACACAAAATTGTTTTTTAAAACTACTTCCATTAAGATGATATATTTATTAATTTGATCTTGATCATAAATTCCAGTTTTAAATAATTGAACCTCTAACCAGTTAAGACCTTGCTCATGGGATATCACGGAAAACAAGTTACATACATCAATTGTGACTAATATCACTTCTTACCCTATTTAGATTTTGTTTAGGTTTTCTAAAAATTGCCATGAATCCTTGCATATGTAAGAAAATACTTTCAACACTTTTTGCATCTGAACATCCAAATACTTACTGATGAAACATGTTTTTGATCTCTTTCCATCTACTATAGGCCTAAATTCCACATCTCTCAACCCCTTATGCATCTTAGGTATTCCAAAAATATTGGATACCATTGGGTAATCATTCTTCATGTATTCATATTCCTCCTCATCTGTTTGCCCTGATACAACATGTCTTCTAGCACTAAATCCATTTTTATTAGTAATATGCATTTCATTAATTGAACTTTCTACATATGACCCGTCCAATAGCAATATATTAGTAGCATTGGAATAATCCCCCATGTCCATAATTACTGTACCATTTCCTTTGTCGGACTTCATTATGTGTATGCCCCTGTCATTTATTAAATCATTCAACACAGTTTGTTCATCATGACTCATATTCATATTAATAAATTGGGGTCCCCTTCTAAATGCCTTTCTAATATCCCTCACATTTTTTCTCATACATTCCTATCACATAATTGATGGGTGGGTTGAAAGTGCTTGGCTTTTTTAACTTAAGATTATTATTAAAATTAGAGTCCCCATTTGTATCGTTAAACAAAACCTGCAGGTTCAATTTGCGTGTAAAAATTTTTAAATCAATTATTGCATTAGCTGCATTACCCCTCCTACCTGAAACAAACAAAAGCCGTCTGGCCAACAGATTTGCATGCTTACTTCTATACTTTTACTAGAATAGTTGTATACTTTGAAATCTGCTGCTGAATTTGTAATTATATACGGTTCATCAGACCTTTTAGTTGTTGTCCTTCTATCCATTTCACCCAAAATAGTGTCAAAACTTTTTAGTTGATCCACCAAAATACTTATTTCATCATTCCCAACATCAAATATGTCACTATTCAAATATAAACTCACATCATGCAGATTTTCACTGGTGCCATAACCATCTTCTATTTCAGTGGCAATTGCTTCATTTAAAACAGTGTTTTGCATAATATCCACATTTAATATATATTGACTACTTGTTCCTTCTATATCAATTATTTCATCAACATTCCTATCAAAACTGCTATTCATTACCCTGGAAAAATCTCCATTTGAAAGTCCCATCTGAATTTGCGATGTTACACTATCCGCACCAACATGTTGTGCTTCAACATTCCTATCAAAACTGCTATTCATTACCCTGGAAAAATCTCCATTTACAGATTCCATCTGAATTTGCGATGTTACACCATCTGCACTAATATGTTGTGCTTCCCCACTAACCCTTTTAAACATTTCACACATTAATTCAACATTAGAACATTCAACAAGACTGCTTTGTTCACTACTAACAACTATATAGTCCATTGCAAAGTCCGTTCGCTTTCGCTTTGTCACTTGTGATGAATAAAATCCTTCACAAAGTTCTTGCACTCCTCCTCCCTCTGACTCAAAAATGTCACAAGGTTCTTTACTTTCAATACATTTCCCAGGACTGACTTGTTGGCAAAAATCATTAACCAGGTCCATTATGTCCTCCGCCATTGATTGCGGTAATTGCCGTTTTTTGGTCTTGCCCCCTATTCCATATAGTCTCTCTCTGGTTGTTCCCCTCTTGTTGAATCTGCTGTTCCTTCCCCTGTAGTCTCTCTGATCGTCGTACACCATTTTCCAAAGGGTATTCATGCACGTAACCATGCTGGCCCTGAAATACCGTCTGATTAGACGTCACTTCTGCTCCTTCCACTGGTTCCACATCACTTCTGTTGTCGTGGATACCTGGGGACAGTGGGTACACTTTGTTTTTGGAATACTCATTAACATCTCTCTATTTTATTTATTGTCCTAAGAAAGCTGTTATTACATATATCGTCAACAGTTTTAAAGATATTATCATAACTGGTATGATAATTCTCGAACAACAAGTCACTTTTGATGAAATTATTTTTCTAAAAAGTTCCTTCATAAACACTTCCATTGCCAATCTGTTGTGTTTGACCATTATTTTCATAAACTCTACCCCCATTTGGTCAAACAAAATATGTAAATCTTTTACCAATTCACTGTTGCTTTCGGCACCATTAGGATACTTCCATATCTGTAGACCACAGGACACTTGCTTTAATTCAATATTTCTTTCCAAATAAGAATTTTCTAACTGCAACTTTTTTAATGAAAATATAAGCATTTCTAGTGTGTTAAAATAAGAAATATTATGGGGTAAGATCTATAATACAATATTAATATTCATTTAATGTTTGGAAATAAATGGTAACTGCAATTTTATGTTAAATTCATTTTATTCATTGTTGCAACTAATATTTGGGTTCTTGAATTTGCCTAGGAAGTCAATATGGGAGTTGATTCTACCACTTTAAATAATTAATGGACAATGGAATGTAATTAAGGGTGGGGTAAGATGTATATATGTGGCTGGGTATGTTAGTTCAGTTTGTTCTGATGAAGTCCCATATTTTATGGGAAGAAAGCACTTTGAAGTTTTTACTAGCAACGTTTTTATTCTCATTTGTATCCATTTGTAATGTGAATAAACGGATTCAACTACTGCAGCTGTTCCATTTTTGTGGTTACACTATTTTGTGATACTGCACATTTCCCACCTCTGTTCTAATATAAATCTTATGATATATAAAATGTATTATAAATGTATATATGTGTATATATATATATATATATATATATATATATATAAATGGATATATGTGTGTGTGTGTATGTATATATATATATATATATATATATGTGTGTGTGTGTGTGTGTGTGTGTGTGTATATATATATATATATATATATATATATATATATATAAATAAAATATTTAAATTAATAATGTATACATATATAATGTATAATAGATATAAAATGTCTCTGAATCTGCTTTGCATGCCACTGTAAATTATAATATTAGCATTTTCTGCCCTACCTAGTTTATTCCCTCACCTTAATTTCTTTGAAATTCCTAGCACTCGTTATATGATTTATTACCTGTCTGACAAACTTACCAATACCCATCTTTAAATGCCTAATGTTCAACATCTACTAATTCATACATATCATTTATACTGTAATAATTACATCCATTCTCATATGAATGTAATCTAATTAGAAAAATGTGTGTGTAATTGTTAATGCATTTTATTTAATGTCTGTTTAAAATTGTTTAGAATGTGTTGGAGCTTTTCTCCAAAGGCCTCCATTAAAAGGGGGTTATTGACTAAACCCAGTTGGACAAACCTGGTAAACAAAAGCAAAATAAAATAAATAAAAATATTTGTGGCAATAATAAATGTTGGGTCAACTGTAGCAGTGCCTTTCATTGTTTTTTTTTGTTCTGTTTTGTTGTGACATCTGGGATATTCAACTGGACAGTGTCCATTTTCACTGGATTTTCTGAGGAAAATCTCCAGTTTACATGCAGTAAGTTAGGCTTGAGACTTGAGTAACTCAGAGCCATTTAGGTCCATGTGAGTGGGACTGCAGCTGAGTACCGATCAAAATACTCGAGCCAAAATAGCTAAGACAATCTGGACTTGAGCTTCAGAAATTAATTATTACAATGTAGCTGTTTTTGTTTGTTGAATCTTTTCACAATATCTAAGACATGCGTAAGGGAATAAATAAGGAAAAGAAAATGTGTATTGCAGAGGAAAATGCTGGCTAAGAGTGAAAAATGTTATACAAGTGATTAGGGTTGCTACCTTTTCAAATGGCCAAAGTGGAACATTTTCGGTACAAACATCAGATTTTACAGGCCGACACATACCCACGGTCAGTACAAAGGATAGAACTTAACTTTTTTGCCTAAATAAAAGCTTATTCTTGTAGCGTTTTAGTTGCTTATTCTGTTTCTTATAACATTTAGGTATTTTAGATACAGAATAACTGTTTTATGCAACTATTACATAAAATATAGGGAATAATTTTGTCTTCAAATCTCAGGACATTTGCCATTTTTTAAATTTTTTGTCAGGACACAACTGCCCAAAGAAGGACTGTCCCTCGCAAAGTGGGACAGGTGGTAACCCTACAAGTGATGACTGTTGAGGGAAGCAGCTGAAAGGCAAACTAGGAAAGAGATGATGAATAGACTGGAGTTAGTTAACAGAACTGGTGTGAAGAGTTTGAAGGGTGAAAGTAGAAGAGTTAGCAAAGAAATAATAAGGGATAGCAGCAGCAGCAGCGATTGATGGGACTTAATGGTATGGAAAAGATGCTAGAAAGCTGAGTGGGTAAGAAAGAGACTTGCATTTTTTTCCAGAGGTGCAATCCATAGGCTTATGAGGGTTTAAAGATAACACTGGATATTTTAATTTTTAAAACAAGGCATTTTGCACATAGTGATTAGTTGATCAGATAGATAGATGCCTTTACTAAGCAGCGTTCTGAACTTGCATTAAGCATAGAAGAAATGGTATTTATTCTGTCTGATTTACAATGTTTGTTATTAAGCAGATGGTTGTTTTTTTGTTTGTTTGCTTATAGTTTTTTCCCTCCCATTCTCTCACATTAACTGTTTGCAGATGTGCAGCATAAGACATGTCAGTTCTCAGCGATGAAAAAAAAAAGATAACAGTTTCTGCACTGAACATAGTAAAGTTTGGAACAATGTCTGCATGGGAAAACAATATAGTTGGCAATCTGTATACTAGGTGACTTTAGGTACCTGAAGTTGCTGTTTAGATTTACTGTGGAAAGAGATAGTCGCTGGACTTCATGTGAATTAATGTTGGTCCTGCCATGTACTTTTCCTCAGTTTACAAGTACATTTCTTTTCTTTACTTTTCTTGTAGGACTCAGCCCAGGGGCTTTCCCTTTTTTCAGGAGAAGAGGAGATATTTGCATTTCAGCGGACCATTTCACGCCTGACAGAAATGCAGACTGAACAGTACTGGAATGATGGGGACCGAAGCAAGAACTAGCATAAAAATATATGGGCTCATTTCTGAGCATAGGAGACTTCTAAAATACAGTGTTATAAACTGTTATTGAAAGCTGCCAAAATATTTATAGTTATTGATTACTCATATGCCTTGGCACTTTATCAGCAAAATGGAGTTTGCATCAGTATTTTACTGATACATGCATACAGTTTCATAAACTTTCTGAGTTTTAATTTTTATATTATAATCCACTTGGATATATGTAGCAACAGTGAAACAATAAGATTTCTTTAAGTTTTTAACGTACATAAAGTGGCAACATTTTCACAGTCTAGAATATGAAATCATCTTACTCTTTCAGGTTGCTTATCTGAATCTCTTGAGTTTTTTCTCAAGTTAAATTAGGTACAACTGTCCCGGCTATTCATATACATGCTATTTCATGTGTACAAGCATCCTGCACAGTGTGTCTTGTATGCTGGTATCCAGTACATTAATTCATGAACATGAGTCGAGGTAGTGGGTGCCAGTATGCAGCTGCCATGCTGGATTCTGGAACAGTGCATGAGAGTGCTTGGTGCACATACCAGGTATTCCTGTGCTTGGAATGATAAGTGGCATGTGGATATGTTTGTTGTTTTCATAGTCCCATCTACTAAAAACATATTATCCTAATGTGTTTTTATGTTGTCCAACCATGTAAACATATGTATTAAGATAAATTAAGCCTGTTACTGGGCATACATGTGTTTCTTGTGCAGCTATATACCTTTTTCAATTTTCATGTCCTCGCTGATTAATAGACCAGAAATTCTGATGGTTTATTTTCCACTGATGAGTACTGAAATTTTGTTAGGTTCCTATTAAAGAAATATTCATATTGCAGAATTTTAAAACAATGCTACAGTCCATTTTCTTGCCAGCTTGAGATTCTTCAAGGTTTACCAGGTGGTTGACATGACAGTGAAAAGACATTCATTTCACAATGAGGAGAATTAGATGCAGTTTAAGTTCCCATTGGCAGGAGCTTTCCAGCATCACTGTGTGTGTGTGTGGGGGGTGGGATGCAAGGTAGTATGCGGTAGCGGGATTGCCTGCACTATATGGACTCTGTGGCCAGTAGGGATGTTTCTGCCATGCAACAGATTTTGTTTAGCTGTTTATTTATTTCTTAACAGTGCTCATGTGTTGCTCAGTAATTTCTGCTGAGCAACATATTAGCATGGAAGGGAGATGAAGCACTGTAGCCTCAGCACCATGTGATAGTACATGGTTGGTGCCTATAGGTTACCCATCAGGACCACCTAGTACTCCATTGCTGGAACTTTTATGAGTGATGTACATTCATGGAGGGGTGATTTGCATGTGTACTCCTTGCATATAGAGTACAATGTCTATTATTTGGGGTAAAATAGCTACAATGGCTTATCCATTAAACTTCTGCGTTTAAAATCAGAAGCACCTTTGGTACACCATTTTGTGGCATGCCAAGCTTGCCAGGTTCACAGTGCTTAGGACTAGAGAGCTGGGCCTTCTTTGTACCATAGCAGCATGTCAGTTCTGCTGTGAGATTTGTACAATTGTTTCATGTCTTCAGCAGACATTGTCTTTCCATGCACGACACACCGTGTGTGAAATAAGTAAAGAATTCTTTGGGGGAAACATGGGATAAGTAAATGCGTAGAAATAGCAAGAGGTACTTTTTTCTTTATTTTGCTAAATATTCATCCACTTACTATAGTAGCTCCACAGTTTCCAGTCACTACCATTCCATCTTGAACTGAACCAGTTTATTATATTCTGTTCTGTCTACAGTTGTTGTTTTCCTTTTCCCTACACCTTATCACCTTATTTATTTACTTTTCTGTTTCTTTCTTTCTTGTTTCCAAGACCTTGAAAGTTTACTGTGGCTAAACTGCATATTATACAATGCCTCCTCTAAAACGTGCACGCTGATTGGCCAGCTCAACCAGCGTGCCCGTTGTAAATCCCTCAATATACTGACGGAAAAGGTCCGTCGCCGGACTTTTCCGTTAGTAAACTGTCTCGCTATGTTAAAAGAGTTTAACATAGCGACACAGGTTTAAAAAAAGCAACGCAGATCTCCGTTGCTTTTTTTAAAGCTGTCTCGCTATGTTAAACTCCTTTAACATAGCGACACAGTGTGTAAAAAGCAACGGAGATCTTGCGATCTCCGTTGCTTTTACCTGTCGCTATGTTAAATGAGTTTAACATAGCGAGACAGTTTAAAATAAGCAACGGAGATCTCCGTTGCTTATTTAAACTGTCTCGCCATGTTAAACCCATTTAACATAGCGAGACAGTAAAAGCAATGGAGATCTTGCGTTCTCCGTTGCTTTTGCCCACAGCTCTGATGTACTGCGTAGGCATGCGCAGTACATCAGAACTGCCGAGGAACACCAGACAGCTGCGGAAGGCCAGCAAAGAGGCATTATACAATGCCATTATTTAAGAAAAGTAATTATTTCTTTCTTAAATAATGTCATTAGATAATAATAACCACTTCTGGGTGTGGGTAATGCTGATTTACCCATTGTCTTTGTTTGGTCCCTCGGGCTTCGCCCTCGGGACCAAACCACGCCAACCGTGGGTAAATCCAGCATTACCCACACCCAGGCGTGGGTTATTGCTATAGTAATGCACAGGTGTGGAACTCCATCTCAGTAGGTACTGCTGACACAATGAAGCTTCTCATTCTCACATAACCTAAAGCTCTAGATAAGACTATTTTATCTGTAACTCAGTCAAAAGCAGCTGTTGCCATGATGTGTGTGTGAGACATGGTAGGTTTCCCTTTATCAGACCAAAAATTCTAAAACTAAAATAAATACTTTAATTTGTGTTCTTAAATGAAAAGGGTTGTCAGTCCTGTAACCTATAAATCAGAAGATGAGTATATGAAGGTATGAAATAACCATCATGAGCTATTTGCTATACAGTTTCTATAAAATACTATTAATAAGCAATTTTCTTTGCTTATAAGTTAACTTGGAAGAGGACAGTTGCTCAAGGGCACTTTCACTGAAAAAATATTACCTCAAGGACATTTAATCAAATGTATTTTATTTGAATGTAACATTGGTGAAATTTGACTTGGTTAAATGTCACAATAAATGAACTATTAGATTGAATTCTTTTTTCTGTAATATAAGAAGTCATTGACTTTAAGGTTATAGTTGATGTCAGATTTAATTTTTAAGGCTAGACATTGTGTGGGTGCTGCCTCCTATATGGGACTATGATGGCTTTGACTTCTACAATAAAGACTACAAATAATTGTGTTTGACTGTCTTGTGTGCAGTTTTAATAAATTTATTGTTCACTGAAATTAACTATTTTTATTCTTTGACTATAGATTCACACGTGATGCTTTTAATGAAATGTCCCAGAACTATTAATTTGTCATGAGAAACTAAAGTGTACATGGTAGAGAATAAAGAAATATGTAAAAGTTTAATTTATTTTCCTACATAAGTGACTTGTAGAGCTAAGTGCAGCGAACACTGGAGTCTTATTTCTGTTATCCTTGCTTTTATGTTTCTACCACTTATGTAGGTATCAGGCATCAGATATAGTTCTGTTTTACTGTGCAAACTGCTAAATCATTTCATTGTATTTATTTATTTATGCATTTTAACTGAGTAAGCCCACTGGAATCAAACCCTGTATAATGGACTACATGAAGCAGCTCATTAACAGTTCATAGGTTCATAGGTTAGTACTAGGCTAACTGCCCTTGTGAGCCATTTTAAGCCTAGCCAATTATCCCCTGTGTGATTCAAACCCTGTACCTTGTGTTTGTAAGGCAAACACTTTGATCCTTAAACCTGTGTGCTAATTGCAGTTTATGATGCAGTTCTGTATTGACCGTCTTGTCACAGTTTATCTTTTAAATAGATACTGGTAAATTCATATACTGTGTCTACAATTAATGAAAACTACATACTGAAAGATATGTGGATTGTAGCTAAGCCATAAAAAAAAAATTAAAATGAACTAAGTCGTTCCAGCCAAAGTACGTTGACAGATGGATTAACTGAAAATCAAAGCAAATCTGTTTTTCTTTTTTTGCAGGTGGGCTTTTTACCCCCCACCCCCCCACACACACACATTAAATTAAGTATACTTACTTTGAAATCACACAATACTGGGAAAGGCTAAAACTACCTTAGCCCTGTATTCTACAATATCACCAAAAAGAACAGATTTCATGCACTATCCTTCACTGTGTATGTTATTCAGTCACTTGGACTCAAATAGCACGCTCTTGAGAAAAGAAAGTGCACTTTGAACTCAGAGCCAGGAACCTTGAATTGTACATATGTGTATGTATATATATATATATATATATATATATGTGTGTGTGTGTGTGTGTGTGTACACGTGTTTTATTTGCTGTCCTGTGAATTTTAAAATATCTTTAGTCTGATGAAGTCCTGTATTCTGTTCAGACTTCATCAGGCTAAACACATTTTAAAATTCACAGTTTAAATAACATTCTACATTAAGAGGATCGTAGACGATTACTAGGCTATCAATCTAGAGGTCATTTTAAGCCTAGCTGTTTCAAGCCAGTGTGTAATCCCAGAGGTACTAGTTAATACCCAAGATTGCATTTAGTGATGACTGTCCATGTCCAGGAGGGTTGTGGGTACTGTCCCCAGTAAGAATATACGGTGCCCCATCCACTCATTCAGGTTCCTCTTGAGTATTGTCATAGAGGTGCTCTGTTTCACATGAATTGGTAGCCTGTTGCAAAGACGTGTCAATTGCTGGGAGATAAATCTGTCCTTCCATCGTGTTCTATTTAAGTCACAGGCCTTGTTTAAGTCCCTGGAATGGGTGGCCCTAGACCCATTTGATTTATGGACATGCAGTATTAGGTTTGGGTCTTAGGTTGCTGTATAGGCCAGGCATAAGTCTCCTCTAAAAAGTCTATATGATATGGAGTATAGTGACAGGGATTTTAGTCGGTCCGTGTAAGGCACATGCTTGAGGCCTTTGATCTTCTTTGTTAGAAACCTCTGAGGTCTCTCTAATTGCTGTAGGTGCTTAGTACGGAACATACTGGATGGGGCATTATACTCAGTTATGGGCCAGATAAGTGTCAAGTATAGGAGATTATAACTTCTTTTGCTCTTGAGGTGATGCCTTTACTAATCAAGTGAGCTATGTGGAAAGCCATCCTTACAATGGTAGACATGTGGTGGTCAAAGTTAAGGTCATGGTCAACCTGTGATCCCAGGTCCCATACCACTTCATTGGTACTTAGGGTTTTGTTATTGATTTGATAGTATGAAGGGACATTTTTGTGCCAAAGGGAATGATGATGCATTTCTTTGCATTCAGTTTGAGACCATGACTAATACACCAGTTGTTGGTCTTTGTGAGACCCTACTGGAGTATACTGATGTCATTTGGAGATTCAATGATTGCACCTAGTTTGCAGTAGTCTGCATACTTGGTCAGCCACAACCCTTTAGTTTTGACCTGAACTTCTAAAAAGTACATACCAAACAGCACTGACACCTGTGGCACCCCTCTGGTAACAGGTCTGCTGGTTGATGTGGAGTCACGCAATTTGATAGTGCTATCTGCTTTGTGAGCCAGTTGGCAACCCATCTTACAACAAAGGAGTTTACATTCAGTTTGCTAAGTTTATTGGTAATGCCCGAATGTGGGATTGTGTCAAAAGCCTTTGCCAAGTCGAGGTATGCCATGTGCACAGATTTGCCCTCATCAGTGGCCTTCATCACACTTTCAGAGAAATCCACCAAATTTAACAGGCTGGATCTGCCCTTCATGAAGCCGAATTGGATAGGATCCAAGGTTTGGAGGTCACCTATGTCTTTATTTATGAGGTCCATAATGATACATTCCATGGCCTTACAGATGAAGCTGGTCAGGCTTATGGGCAGTAATTACCTGGGACTGTTGCTAGGCCACCTTTGTGGAAGGGAATAACTGTAGCTGTTCTCCATTCCACAGGAACAAAGCCTTAGTTAGTTGCTTAGGTTAGGATTGAAAAGGGTAGTTAGTGGTGATGCAAGTTCATGTTTTAGCCCGGTTAGAAGAATGCCTGGGATGCCATCTGGTCCTATAGATGCTGTGTTCTTTGCCTTGGACAGTGCTTTGATGACCTGTTCTTCAGATATGCAAGGTGGGTAGGTGAGAGGATTGAGGAAGAGTTTGTTGTAAGTTAGGAAGGGATAAGGGAATGAAATTTTCATCAAATCTATCCACTAGCAAGTTCCCTATCTCTGTGGGGTCAGTGTATATGATACTGTTGACCACCAGTTCTGCACATGCTTGGGTCCTACCCTTTAGGTTATGTACATAGCTGTAAAAGGCCTTATGATTATCCTGGGCAGCTAGGTTTCTCTCAAAGGAGCTATTGGAGGATATGACAAGTTGTCTTATTTGCCTGTTAAGGCTGAGGAGGGTGCTTTTCCATTGTTGCGTCCTTGTCTTTGTTTTCTTGGACAGGAAATTTTTGCATTTATTGTAGAATTTGTTGAGGTTGATTTTACTTGGGGTTCTGGCTTTGATTCTGTCTGGTACAGTAGAGTTTATACACTTATGCAAGTGACTGTACAGGGCTTTAGTGTAAGCTTTGGCGTAGTTACCACTTTCAGCTTGGGGTGGAGCTTGGAATGCATTTATATCTTCACCTAGGAGGGTATAGTTTGCCTTGGTGAAGGTTTTTTTATTTCATCCTTTGTGTGTTCTCGAGTTAGTGTCAGTTTGAATGTGACTGATTTGTGCTCAGTTTTAATTGAGGGTCCAACAATTGCAGCAGTGCACCTGTTTGACATGTTGGTGAGGACCAGATCTAGAGTGTTTGTTCCTCTTGTTGGGGTATGGACAATTTGCTCCAGGGCATTTGGACTGACAAAGTCAAGGAACTTTTTGTGCTAGTGAGTTTGGGCTAGAGTAGGTTTCCCAGTTGATGGTGGGATAATTGAAATCCCCCATAATCAGTGTGTTTGGTAAAATTTGGATTGTCCTCAGTTTGGCTAAGTAGGCTTCATGGGTGTCGTGATCCATGGAGGGGGATATATAAGTGGCTAGGATTTGAATGGGGACTTAGGCAGCCATAACCTGGACTTGGAGTAACTCTATGGAGTTGTCCAATCTAACTAGATGTCATATGATTGAAAATGCCCAATGAACAATGACTTCCTGTGCCACTAACATAGATAAAAGCAATAACATTTAGGTTTATAGGTCCATAGGTGATTACTAGGTGAAAGGCACAAGAGCCTTTACAAGCCTAGCCAATAATATCCAGGATATGACAATATTATATCTTAATTCCCCAGATATAGGATGAGGTAGTATCAGGGTAGTGGGTCTTTGAGTGTTGGAGCCCTGAGTCATTTAACAGACTGCCTCTGACCATAAAGGACATAGGCAGTACCCCAGGAGTGAATTTATGGATCCAATCCACTTGTACAAATTCATTTTAAAAAGAATGCGGAATGGGTTTTGGTATACAAAGATGGCAAGTTTATTCCATAGACAATGTAGACTTTGGGATACGAATCTGTCTTGCCAGCAAGTTCTGTTAAGAGTCACAAATAACGCTGAGACCATGGAATGCATAATCCTTATATAATGTTTTTGTGAATATGTAACATTTTCATCAGGGCTGGATCAGAGAATGCCTTGTAGGTCAGGTCAGGCATAAGTCAAGTTTCAATAAAGGATATGAGATGGAGTAAATGGCTAGGGCCTGTAGTAAGTCTGCATAAGACATGTGTCTTACAGTTTATATTTTTTAAGTGAGAAACATGTGGGGCCACCCCATTTGGTTTTAGTACTTGGTTAGGTACATTCAGAAGGGAGCAATTTACTCTGGTACCAGCCTATGGGCCTGATGAGGGCCGAGTCGAATGACACTACGACTTCCTTTGATCTTGATGCCATGCCTTTATCTACAAGTTGAGCCACACAGAAGGTGTTCCTAGGTCCCTCACCACTGGGTCTACTTTCAATATTATAATTTGCAGGGATATCAGATTTACTGAAAGGTATGTTTACGCATCTTCTAACATATAGTCTTAGACCATAGTTTTGGCACCAGTCTTTTGTCATTTTTAGACCTGTTTGTAGGATGTCAACGTAGTTTGGGGATTCAGTGCTTGCTCCCAGCTTACAGTCATTGGTGAACTTGTTGAACCAGAGCCGCCAACATTGGCCTTCACTTCAGAGAAATGTATACCAAACAGGAGGGGTCCCAACACTGAACCCTATGGGATACCGCTAGTAAAAGGTTTCTTATCAGAAGTGGATTCACCCATCTGGACAACATGTGTCCTGTCAGTGAGTCAGTTTGCTATCCATCTGATGATGTAGGGATTTATACCCAACTCAGTAAGTTTATCTATAACCCTTGAGTGGGGGATTGTGTCAAAAGCTTTGGCCAGGTCTAGATAAGCGGTGTGTACCATTTTATCCTCATCCATGGCCCTGCTAACTTTCTCAAAGGAGTCAGCCAGATTAAGCAGGCATGACCTCCCTTTGACAAAGCCAAATTGGGTCTGGTCCAGTGTTTGGAGATTTCCTATGTTGTTATTGATCAGGTCCATGACAATTCTCTCTCCATGGCCTTGCAGATAAGACTTGTCAAACTTATGGGTCTGTAGTTCTCTGGGTTAGTTGATGGACCTCATTTGTGCAGAGGGACGACTGTTGCAGTCCTCCATTCCTCTGGGACAAAGCCTATCTGGAGGCTGTAGATTCTGTTTTAAGCTATTTAAGAAGCATACCGGAATGTTGTCCCACTTCATTGCCTAAATATACCCTATTGATTTTCATTTGATTATCTGATTTTCCTACGTTTTAATTCAGATGTTATACTTTGTAACTCATCTAATCCTAGGTATAAGTAACCTCCTAATCTTTTATGCTTTTTTGTGTCCCCTAACCTTTCATCCAGTTCTGCCTTTAACAGCACATGCAATAAAAATATCTTCCTTCTTTTTGCAACTTGTATTTTGTGTAAATAGTGCATTTTATCTGTTCCCAGTTTTTACTGCATAAAGTTGGTCTCTAACTATTAAACTTAATTTCTTATAAGTTTTTCATACATAGAAAACAGAATATGCATTATGCACTGTGCTAGAAAGATCACCCATTCAGTTTTACAGTCAAAAGGACCATTAGTTGCAATAGTACATTTCTATAATTTTTTTATTTACTCTTTAATGCTAGTGTTAAGTTACAGCCCTTTATATAAGTAAATCTAGGACTCTCCCCTACACTATTCTACATCAGTTTGTTAGGCTTTAGCATGTGCCAATTGTTAGTTATTCTTTTTATTGCTGTATTATTCCAAGAATATTCTAAAACCATTCTAAATTCCTTTCCTTCCTTATTAACTACTCTCCCTTGCTTTTCTTTACTAATTGTATCTCCATTTTTCGTTGTATGATAATAGTTCTCCCTCTTCCTTCACTGCCTTTCTTGTATATCCTCTGTAAATGAACATTTTTGTGAATTCATCAAAAGTATTCATACACTCACTGTATCAGGAAGTAATTCAAGAAACTGTAACTATACAGCTTTTTATTACATTCTTTATCAGCTATTCCATACGAGCACTGCAGTATATTAAATTATTGGCCACATTTTTTCTATGCAACCTTATGTCTACTGTTTTCCTGTTCCCTCTTTAAATAACTTTGTTTCTAAAATTGTGTCTTGTTTTGATCAACTTTCATTTAAAATATAAAAATATAGTTGACTTGTTAAAAAATATATATAATCTAATTCTTCAAAGGTTACATTCCAAAAATGTCATCTATAAAAATAAATATAATTTAATAAATATTTTTCTATTTGCATTTCAAAATAACTCTTTCTTCCCATTTATTTGTAATTAAATTAGAGTAGCTTGTGGCCATAACTGGTTCCATTGCTATTACTATTAACTGTTGGAATCATCTCCCATTAAATGTAAAAAAAAAAAAAAAAAAGAAAGAAACAGATATTATGTAATACTAATTCTAGCAACAACAAAATCAAATCCGTCTTAGATAATCATGTTATTATATTTAATAACTACCTTCTAAGAACTGCTAAGTCTTCATCTAATGGAATCACTGAATGTAAAGCCCTGGCATCCATAGTTAACAAAATATCATCATATCCAACTATCACATCTTTTATTTTGTTCAAAAAGTCAAAATAATCATTTATAACAGTTTAACTGCTTCACCAGTGGATTGATAAAAAAAGTCTAACATCATTGCAGTTGTTTCTGTTTTTGTCCCACATACGATGACCTTAGGTGGCGAAATACCAACATTTGCTTGTAATTTTGGTATACCAAAAAATGCTATTTTTGTTTTTAACCACTGAGAATTATAAATATTTTCACTATTTTTACCAGTTGCATATATGTTTTAACAACATCAGTCACTGTACAGAACCTAAAAACGTCCTGAATAGCCATTTCCCAATACACTTTTCAAATTTGTTGTTTTACTGTGTAAAAACTGTTAAACCTTTACCTGTAAATGTTATATTCATCTTCACTGAAATTTCTGTCAGTCAGCTTTAGTATAATGACAACAAATGAATTGTCTACCTCTATTTACTCCTTAAATATCTTTCACTTTGCCAGTCTTGATTCATTTCTTTATTCATATTTCTTTTTTTTCTGTATCAACAAGCATCTCTCCAGACTGTTGCTCTGTTTGCCATTCTTCATATTCCCTCTTGCCTTGGTTCATCCTCCTGTTCTCCCTGGTCCCCCGTGATTGCTTGAGTTGCTCTGTCGGACTTGGTTGTAAACCTTTCCTCTTTCCTCTTTTTCTCTTGGACTGAATGGCTTATGCTGTTTTTGATACTTATTCCAAAGACTGATTATTCTGTCTGATGAAAAAAGTCGTCACCGCCTTCCTCATCAGTCATTCCATTCCTTGTGCTGTCTCACGACTGGTAGTTAATATTTCTGTCTTTTCTTTTACTTGGAATAAAATATACTTGTTTTTATAATCTCCACGGGCCAGTATATGGTTTTAATTTTGTGCTTTTTAATAACTTTCTCATGTCTGTTTACTTTGTCTAACATCCTCTCTGGTCTATGTTTATAGAGATTACTTCTGTTCTCAATGACATTAAGGAACCTTTGGATTCTTAAGCCTTGTGGTTCTTTATTAATCACAACACAAAAATTAAAAAAAAAAAAAAAAAATTGTCCCACACCAAATTTTTATATTCACAATTTATCTTTTCTTTTCCTTAAATACGTCAGCAAACGCTATTCTAGCTGCTCTTTTTCTACAGGGCATGCCCTCAAATGGACTATAGGCACTGCAAATATGTCACTGATAATACTAGTTTTCCCAGGACTTTTTGCAGTACCCACTGCTACATCTGACTAAGAAGTGCTTTTATTCTCTCTGTTTCTAACAGTAGAAGATTACTCAGACACGAGTAATATAATATTCTCAAACCCTTCCCTTGCATCCATCTTGTTCATTATTTCTTTATGGTCTCCTTAGTCACAATGAAAAGATAAACTGTATATTAACTCACTCCAAAATCTCCTCAGCCAACAACTGCACACTGTTATTGCATGCGACATATTTTGTTTTTATACATAAAGTGCTATAATATTGTGTAGTCATTTTCCAGGAAATGTTTGTGTTATGTATTTAAATATCATTCATATCTTTGATATTCTGCATTATACTGATGCAACAGCAAAACCTACATTTTTTATTGAAGTTAAATTTGCTATTCTCCTAAATAGCCACCATGAAGACTACCATTTGAATTTGACTTTTTTTCTTCAGTCTGTTCTCCTGTGCAGTTTGTTTTAACATAATTGACAGAACTTAGATGTAATGAACAAGTTGCTTTTTTCCAGCATTTGGTTACAATGACAACTTGGTGTCTCATCGATTTCTCTGGTTTCACTTCAAGCAGTCTCATTGATTATCTTTCACTGAAATACTCAGATTTGTTAATTATATGCAAATAAAATGCATTTTATGATGCATTTAATTGTTCTGTACAAAGCTGGTCAAGTGCAGGGTTTTGTTAAGCATTTAAAGTTATAATTCCTTGAAAGTTTCCCAAACCTCCTCCAGACTCTTGCTTTGGTGTTAAAGTTCTCAGATAAGTCTAGCAGCTCCACTCATTCGTCATGAACTGACAGTTGTCACTTTAGAAAGCTGATAAGGCAGATGAAAAGCTACGTGTAGTGTTTACTAATAAATAAATAAAGGTTCAGATAAAATCAAACCTAAACTTATTTATAATCTTAGTCATACAAAAAACGTTGGTAAGCATTTCATGCCTATGTTCAACATCATACTAAGGTCATATCCGAAATGCTCATGCAACAGTCATCCAAAAATAGCTTATGCTTTAGAGACATGTTTAGTTATATTTTTTTAAATATTATTTACTCTATCATTGTCTCATTTTTTTCTCTTTACTACACACAAATGCTAATAAAGTCTACTAGATAATTTGTCTGTTCACTAGGATTCAGAAAGACTCCCACTGCCCATGGTAATTGACCAGTGCAGGCTGGGGGCAGTTAGAATGATCGAGGCAATCTCCAGTTCAAAGACATGGTAAAGATATCCAGAGAAACCCATTATTACTGGCCCACTACCTTGGCTCTGAATCAAACACTGAACTGTCAGATCTGATGGAGCTAATGTTCTCTTAACTAGCCCACCCACTGAGTTAGTGTAGGCACCCCCTACACACACAGACTCAAGCATCCATCAACAAGACCCCCCCCCACTTACTGACTATCACAGCTCACACAACCGCATCAGTGCTCCAGCACACACATAAAGACTTGACAATTTGATCTGTTGAGTTAATCTGAAACTACTATAATTTCTGAAAGGTGAGGGGCAAATAGCTCATTAGTGTTAGCAACACCCCTAGACTGACGCATTAGCATGTGGCTTCCCCAGCAAGACTGTGACCCGCACTTTGACCACTGCCAGGAAAAAATTGTAACAGAAGAACAACCTCTGAATCAGAAGGGCTTTCTGTGATGTGGAAATTTTCCAAGGTATAGGTTTCTGCAATGACAGTAAGCCTTTCTGAGTCCTTGGAGTTGTTTTTTCCAAACAGAAAGCATTGCATTTTTGGGGGGCATTATCTGAAGTTTGGCAATTCTTATAAAACAATAGTTTGTTTGTTAATATTAATAATGTTATGGATTTTATATCTTTGGTTTTGAAAAAAAAATAATTAAAACTCAAATGAATGGATTATTTAGACTGAGGCTACAAGATAATATGAGTATATTTCTTTAAAACTTATTCTAAAAGCCAGTTGTCTAAAGCGTGCTATAACTGGTTAATTTCACTGCATGATATTACTGCAAAGAGGTTGTATACAATGAATATTTAAGCTGAGTTCTTTGTCTAAAGAAGGACATGCATATAAAAGTGCTAAGCAGGGGGTTTGTAGAAATAATGCTATCAGGAGATGTGTTACTTTAAGCAGTGAGTAGACCCAGTTTCTTTAGAAATGGCAACTTCTATTTACAGAACAAAAAACAGTCATTATTTTTGTCAGGAAAATATTCAACTGGAGAATGGCAATATAAATAAAACTTGCAGCAAAGTAAAAGTCCAATTCAGTTGTCAGTTGTGGCAACAATTCAACACAGGTGTACATAATTTTCTTTAATAATGACAGTCTCTCTAAACAGCATATTTTAAACAAGCCCGGGTAGCAAGTGTTTTGACAGAACATTCTGTTTACCATTGACATGGTATGAAATTATCATGTTCCTACCCTGCTTGCTTTGCCTGCTAGGAAGGAACTGCTACATTATGTTACATGTATCTCACCCCCAACCCACACACCAATGTCTAGCCTGCTGGAAGGTCTCTGTGGCCTAGACAGACTGCCTGCATTGTGGTGGTAAATATCTGGGGTACCTAGAAACAGAGTGGATGTAATATTAGAGCCTAACTACATAGCTTCATATTCCCTTTTGCTGATGAAGCCATTAGGAAGCATGATCTGTGACCATTGTGACTTCCTTAACTAGCAAGTAACAGTGCAGGGAGCCTGAGGCCCACATGATGGTCAAACACTGTTTTAATAGTGGATTAATTGGACCCCATTTAAGTATATTTTATTAAGGCTGAACACTGGATATTCCTTGTTGTCCACCTTTTGCACTTACCTCCCCCCAAGTGAACCTTTGTGGCAACTGTAAAGGAAATAAAGGACCATAAGATGTCTGAGGACACCATAACTGGCTCTATACAGAGGCTTTGTTTGAGTTTTTGGAAATATTGAGCCTCTGTAAAAATCTCTTCAGCTTCTGGGTTCTGCCTGACTCACTACAGCAACCTCCCTTAGAGAGGCAAAATTGGGGTTATATCTCTGGTAATACCCAGCCCAACCCTAAAATGGACCTTACTTGTTTCTTGGTCTGAGAGACATATGCCTCCTTCTTGGTTGCTTAATATTATAATTTATCTCCTTGACTTACTCTGATTTTGTAGGGTTCCTGACATTTAGCAAGAAATTTATTTTAAGATGTGGGGACCAGAACTAGGACTTAGTCCTCCATCTAGAACTCCCTGTTCCTGGCATTCCTGTCATATACTTTCCTGTTGACTTGCCTGAGCACTTTCCATGTTTTATGCTGAATGGGCATCACTGCTTTTAATCTTTCCAGAGGTCCTTGTAATATCAAAAGACACTTTTAAGGTGCCTTCTCTTCCCATCTCTTCCCTTGTTTATTTCACTATATATGAGCGTGTGTCTGGCCTTCTGCTGTGCAACAACATAAAAGGGCTAAACCCACTTGAAGCTTGGGTAACTTAGACTGAGAACGTTAGGTGAGGTAATAAGTGGTTCCAGTCCTTTCTCTCTTTCCTCATTTACTTTTTATTCCCCAAAATTGATTGTAAGAATAGGTTAAGCCATTCCACTAACTCATCCAGGTAGGGATGACACAGTGAGGCTCCTAGTTGTTAAACTTGTAGTCTGTGGTATTGTGCTTCATAACTTCAGACATGAAAGATGTTGCCTAGTCTGTCAGAGATTCCTTAGGTACCTGTCCCAAGAAAACAATAAAAACTATCTCTCTGATGACTGCTGTGGAATTAAATTTCCTGAAGGGAATAGCTTCAGGGAACCAGTTTGTATAATCTAGCCACACCAGTATATAATGCCTTCCACTGCTGGACCTGATCATTAGCCCCACAATATCCATACAATCCTTTCAAAGGGAACTTTGGTTATGTCCATAGGAGTCAAAGAATTTTAAAAGCTCGGTTTGGGGCTATAGGTTGACATGGGTCAGGAGTTAGGGGCAGCTCAAGACGTTTTCAACTTCCTTTATAACACTTGGCCAGTAAAATCTATGACTCCTGCCTTGCTTTTATCCATTCCTAAGTGCCCCCTCCCCACCAAGATATGGCTACGAGCCATGTTTATAACAATTTGTCTAAACAGCTTGGGTACGTGGAGTTGTTGAAGAGTCTCCCTGACTAGCTATCCTATGCAAAAAAAATTCTTTATTCAGTGTAGAGGTAAACTAGTGGGAGCCTGTCACTAGATCAGTGTCAGTTTCAGTAACTGCCAATTAATTGAAAATGTTTTTCTGAAAGTACTTTTGCGAGTGACAGAGAATTACCTTTTCTCCAGTGTTCTATGATCGAGTAGGTATGTTTAAGTTTGATATTGGGGGTACAAGGTGGGGGGGGGGGGAGTCCACTGCAAAAAAAAAAAAAGAAAATGGATTTCCTCTTGAGTTTCGCTGAAATTGCTTTCATTGAAACATTTTTGGAGTGTTTGCTGTTGAGGAAAAAGGTGCTGATATATCAACATAATTCCAAACTAGGGGCATCTCCTCCCCTGTCCTGGAAATGTTTTCTCTTACATGGTTTAATGTCTCATCTTCCCAGTAGAGCTTTTTAAATCTTAATTGACCAAACTGAAAGTCAGAGGGACTGGGATCTTCCTCTTCCTCAAGGCCTTGAGAGGTAGCATGTCTCTCGTTTTCCTCAGACATAACAAGTACAGCAACCTCAGAGTGCCATTCTTCTCCACTAAAAGGTAGTTCACCCCAGTATTCTGAGGAGTTTTCCTTAGCTACCTTTCTCACTGAAGCTCTGGTTCTTCACTATTTATCCTCTTTTCAGTTTGTGGTTGAAGTTATCTGGGCTTTTTTTTTCTTTTGATGGAGTGGCAGTTTTGAAGTCCTACATTCCCTTTCTAATTTTCCATTACCCCCCCCCCCATCTCACTTTGGGGGATTCAACCATACAGTGGGTTCTTGAGACCTGGTCTCCTCTCTGATCAGTCAGTGCCCCCTACCTTTGCCAGCCACCCCCAAGTTACATGGGCATAGATTTCCTTATTTGAAGAAATTTATCCTCACTCTGGTCTGGATCCTGTATAGTAAATCCAGGAATAGTGTCCATAGGTTCATAGGTTGGTACTAGGCTATCGGCCCTAGGGCCTATACAAGTCTAGCCATAACAATTCCCTGGATATTTCTTCCCACAATATTTACTTCCCTGGACCCCTGTCTAGCAGGGTGACTGATGTGATCCCTGGGGTGAATTTCCTATCTCCCATCCAATCATCAAGGTTCCCTTTGAAGAGGGCCAAGGAGGCTCTCTGCTTGACATGTATGGGCAGTCTATTCCAGAGTATGGAGAGTCTCTGGGTCAGGAACCTATCCCTCCAGCATGTTTTGTTCATTGTGATGACAAAGTTTAGATTCCTGGAGCATGTGGCTCTGAGGGATTAGGATTTCTTTAAGTGGAGCATGTCCAACAGCTCAGGGTTTGACATGGCCTTGTATGTTAAGCAGAGATCACCTCTGAGTAGACGATATGCCACAGGTATGTCAAAATATGTTTCATCTGAAATAATTGTGCCCTGACTGTCTTACCTCTAGAGAAACTCCATTCATAGAATTTGAAGACTTGTACTTCTCAGCTGACTCCTGCCCTTGCTAACAAGTTTTTCCTTACCTTATCAAAACTCTCAACAGAAATGATAACTTTTGATTTGATGGTGTTGCCTTCATTTGCTGTTCAACCTGAGCATTGGATCTGACTCTGCTCTATACCAAAGCCATAGGCTCCAACATCTGAGCTGCTCCCCTACCCATGATGCTCCTCCCCTCCAGATCCCCCAGATTCCGTTTGCTGCATTTCACTAAGCATCAGATTCTCTGAGTTCCTCAGGAATATATTCCTTAAAAATTTTCAAGTTTTTGGTTAGTGCTGTTTCTTCTTAGCCTTCACTCTCCCTTCTACTTCCATTCTTTGTCAGGGAAAGAGTTTTTTGTGGTCTCTTTCCTCCCCATCCCTACTCCATCCCTTCCGTCTGTTTGAACTAGACATTTTTATATCATTATATCTTTATATCTTTTTCCAGCTTTTTCCCAGTTAGAGGTTGCCACAGTGGATCATCTGTCCGCTCATGACTAGCAGTGGAGTTTTTATGGTGTTGAGTTGCCAGCTCGGCACCCAACCTTTGACAGAAGACAAACACATGCACGCACTCACGACTTGGGCCAATTTGGAGTGTCTAATCCACCTACAGCATGTCTTTGGGATTTGGTAGGAAACCGAAGCACCCGGAAGAAACCCACGTGACCACAGGGAGGACATGCAGACTCCGGACAGAAGGCACCCCAGCCGAGGATGGAACCGGAGAACCTCTTGCTGTGAGTATATATCTATATTTATCTATATATACATATACATATGCATATATATTTTTTTTCTTGTTTTTCTAGTGTTGTAATAAAAAAAAAACAGTACTTTCTTTCTCTAGTGGTGTGTTTAGTTTTAAGGCCAGTTGCTTGTTTATTGTTGTATTCTGTTGCTTTATTGCATTGCTGTTGTAAGAGCATGGCCTATCCTAAAACCCATTGGGTTTAAATGTGCAGTACTTGTGGGAACAAAATCCCACTTTCTGATCCACTTGCTGAGTGTGTTTGTTTAGGGGCAGCTCATCTTGACTCCGCATGTACTATCTGTGCTGGTTTTAACCAGTGGGCACTCATTGACTGCCAAAACAAACTCATTCTGAAAGGGCTCCTTCCAACTTCCTCCTCTTCAGCCACACCCCTTCCATACCTCTCAGCTGTACAGGTTTTCGCAGAATATCCAGATTTTTACCTCATATTTTTGGTGAGTTCCTCCTAAAATCTGTTCCTTTCTGGCAAATAGCCGAGGACTGACGTCATTACATGATAACATACATTTGAGTTTAAGACTCCACATCCTTCAGAAAATTCATGCTGATGCAAAACCTATTATACTATCAACTTTCTAAGTTTGTAAGAGCAATATTTAAAATCTGTCCCTATTTGTCCCCCCCCCCTTATAATTTTAGGCTTTCTCCAGATCTTTTGCTCTAAGAGGTTGGGAGGTATGACCCCTTCACTTCAGGGGCTCAATACCCCCACCAAGAAGCACAAGGATAGGAAGAAATCCCCAGCAGATCTTGCCATCCTGGGGATCTTCCTGTCAAAATTCTGCAGCCCTCAGAACCAACTGCTTTGGCTCCAATAGTTATTCAAGCCTCCCTCCTTATCGGAAAAAGAAGTTATGTACTCACCATAATGTTCCATCTGAGTAGTTATACTTCATTTTTCTGCAACCTGTGGGTATTCAAATCCATGTCGGATCTGAGCCGGCAAATTATTTTCTAGCATCTGCTCCAAGCTCCGAGCTCCTCCCCTACCCATAATGCACCACCACCTCCTGCCTTCCCTCAGATCCATTTTGCCTTCAACTACACACATTAGCAACTCAGACCAAAGATCCCAACATACTTATGGATATGATAAGGTCAGGGGGACGGAGGGAGGGAAGGTTGCAGAAAAATTAAGTATAACTACTCAGATGGAAAGTTATGGTGAGTATATAACTTCTTTATCTGAAGTAGTTAACTTCATTTTATCTGCAACCTGTGGGACAGAGTCCCCAGCTACTTAAATCCTGGGAGGCCCTCATGGAAGGATATTCCTGGGCACCGCAAAGCCAAAGGATGCTCTTCCTATGGAAATCAGGTCTAAATTATAATGAGAAATGAAGGTATGTGGATCTGCCCAAGTTGCTGCTGTGCAAATGTCATCTAAAGAAACCCTAGACCAAAAGGCAGCAGAAGTCGCCATGGACCTGGTAGAGTGAGCTTTAATTATACCATCAGGAGATAAACCTTTTGCTTTGTAAACATACTAAATGCAAAGGGTGATCCATCTAGCTAAGGAAACCTTGGAAATGGCCTTTCCCAAAAAAGGTTTGGAAAAGGAAACAAACAATTGTTTGGACTTGCAGAATGACTTTGTTCTATGAAGATAGAAACAAAGTTGTCTATGAAGATCTAACAAGTGCAGTCTATATTCACCTTTGTTTTGGAAATTGGGAAAGAAAACAGGTAGATTAATAGACTGGTTTATGTTTGATTCAGATGCCATTTTGAGTAAGAATAAAGGATTTGTATGGAGAGATACCCTGTCCTTATGGAAGACCAAATAAGGAGGCACAGCAGACAAAGCTTGAAGCTCAGAAATCCTCCTGGCTGATGTAATGGCCACTAGAAAAAAAATTTAGATCCACTGAAGCTACAGGTTCAAAGGGGGGAGCCACCAATGCCTGGGGGAACGAAGGAGGACGCAAAAGAAAAGTGCCTTTAAGAAAAGCCTTACACAGCCTAGAAGAAGCTAAGGTGATGTTATCTTCCCCAACATGAAAATTAGAAATGGCTGCCAACTGTACTTTCACCATGGAGAAGCTAGCTCCTTGCTGAAAGATACTAGTCAAAAAATCTAACACCACCAGAACAGGGGCTGTAAAAGGATCCAGGTTCCTGAGAGAGGCCCAAATGGAAAAACGCTTCCATTTACTGCAATAAACTTTCCTAGTGGAAGCTTTAAGAGAGGCCACTAGTATAGATTTTACAGGGGATGAAAGACCGGGAGTCCTGGCAATCAATGGAACTGGAGCAACCAACCTGTCAGCTTGAGGCTGTCCAGGTTGAGCGGGTGGGCAGGCACCCGAAGGATGAGAGATTAGATCTGGGCAGGGATCCAGAATCCACGGAGGAGCAAGAAGATGAGACCAAAGGAAGGGAAACCAAACTTGGCGAGACCAGAATGGGGCAATAAGGATCACTTTGCACCCCAGTCAGCAAGCTTTCTGAAGAAACTTCGGAATGGAGGGTAAGCATACAGAAGCCCAGGGGCCAAACATGGACTAGAGCGTCTCTGGGGGCATCCCCTGGGGAGGGAATCAGAGCGAAGAACTCACTGCACTTCACGTTGGAAGGAGATGCAAAGAGATCGCAGCAAGGCTGTCCCCGTGCAAGGAATATCTCCCCTGCTACTGACTGTTGCAGAGACCACTTATACGGCATCAGAATAGCCCGACTCAATCTGTCCGCTAAAATGTTGGATGTGTCCCAGGATGTGCATTGCAATCAGAAACCGACTGGTGGAAGTCGCCCACTCCCACACTCTCATGATGTCGTGACACAGGGGATAGGATCTGGTTTCCCCTTGTTTGTTGACATACCAGGCATCCGACATGTTGTCTGACTGAACTGCAATCATTCCGATAGGGAGGATAGTGTGAAAGGCTTTCAATGCTAAAAGCACTGCCCTCATCTCTAGAACATTTATGTGCAACTTGTTCTCTGTCTGGGACCACATGCCTTGGACTGTCCTTCCCAAACAATGCCCCCCCACCCGAGTTGGGAGGCATCTGTGGTCACTGTGGCTTGGACTGGGGATGACACGAAGGGGCGTCCCGCTGCAACCTCCAGTGAACTTAACCACCAAAGGAAGGACGTCCTGCAGGTGTGACTGATCCTGATTGGAAAATCCATGGGCAGGTCTAGCCACGACCATTGGACCACCAGAGTCCATTGAAGAACCCGCATATCAAGGCATGCACAAGGAAGAATAGATATAGAGGCAGCCATGGAGCCCAGAGATGGAGAACATTGCTCGCCTTTGGAAATTTGAGGTTCACTATTTGAGCTATGTGACATCTGAGATGTAAGATCCTTTCTGGTGTTAAGAAAACTTTTAGCTGCAAAGTGTCTAGCCATGCCCCGATGAAGTCTAGAACTTGTACTGGTTGCAATTGGGATTTGTGAACATTGACTGTAATCCTCAATCGATCTGCCAAGAAAAGAAAGTAGTCTCGGGCCAGACACACAAGACACTTGGTGGACACAGCAAAGAGCCAGTCGTCCAGGTATGGAAAGACCTGAATTCCCTGAAGCCATTACCTTGGTGAACACCTTAGGGGCTGTGGTGAGACCAATGGGTACAGCTCTGAAATGGAAGTGACTGGCTCCCAGCCAGAAGTGAAGAAACCTACTGGAGCTTCTGTGAACTTTGATATGGTAGTAGGCATCCTGGTGGTCTAACGAACACATCCAGTCGCACTCTCGGAAATAAGGTAGAATGGACTGTAAGGCGACCATCCGGAACTTTTGTTTGGCGATGGACAGGTTCAAGGTTGATAGGTCCAAGATGGGCCTGAGGTCCCCCGTCTTTTTTGACACTAAAAAGAACCTGGAGTAAATGCCTAATCCAGACTGGCCGAAGGGGACCGGTTCGATGGCTCGTTTTTGAAGTAGCTTTAAAACCTCTAAAGCCTCGGCCTCCCTGTGAGTGGGTGGAACAAGGCCCCGATGAGGCAACAAATGGGATAGTGTAGCCTCTGGATATTATTTGTAGCATCCACCGATCTGCAGTTATGGACTCCCATCCCGCTGGGTGCAGTGAATCTCCCCCGACTGCCTCCAGAGTAGGACAGTCGGGCAACCCCTCAGGGCTGTTGGGCGAGCCTGTCAGAAAAAGGTTCTCCAGACCCAAAATTCCTAGGACCCACTCTACCTCTGGATCGGCGTCGATCCTGTCCCCCTCTGCCTCTGGGGGAATAGTTGTCCTGAGACTACTGGGAAAACTGAGATTTCCAAAACCACATCTTCTTTTGCCCTCTTTGATTCCTAGAAAAGGACCGCTGAGGGTTAGAGAAGCGGATTCCAAAGTCTTCCCATCTTTTTCGCTCTGGACAAGAGTGTCACGTACTGTCTTCCCGAAAAGGGAAGAACCATCATAGCGGGCATTAATAAATGACACCTTGAAAGGGTCATCAAACTGACACAACCTGAGCCAGGCATGAAGCCTCATGGCTACTCCTGTCCCAGCCGCCCTAGCCACTCCTTCCGTAGCGTGGGAAAGGAGATGCAAAGATGTGTTCGATACCGACTTCAGAGTCGACATTTTCACGGAGAACAGTTTTGTCCTGCTGCTATAAAGTCTCTGGGGGCGACTCAGCGAATTCTGAGACAAGGTCTCACTGAAGCCGGATAACATGTTCCAAATAGTTCAGCGTACGGATGTAAAAAGTCGCTGACGAATAAACACACTTCCCAAACCTATCCACCAACCTGGACTCCTTGTCCGAAGGGTGGACTGAGGAACTCTCCTGTGCTAGTTCCTTCTTGGTGGCTGCTGCGACCACCATAGCATCAATGGGGGCTCGTTTAGACCATGGTTGTCTGTTGGTGAGAGGAGACAAAATCTTGTCAGGGCATTTGAGGATAGGCTCTATGGTGTCAGGCTCCTTCCGTGCCCATGTGGTGATAGGGTCCACCAAGGGATCTGCTGGCGGGGACACCCAGGAAGTAGATGGGCTGTGCCAAAGGCCTCCAGGAACACGGACTCATCCGTAGAAGGTTTTGGGGCTGACCAACCTCCCCTCTGGCGGAGAATCTCCATGATGTCTCTGAAGGAGACATCTTTGGGAGGTGACCTGGGGGAACCTTCTCCTTCCTCTAAGTCTGTGTCCGTAGTGAGGGACTCAGGGGAGTCCAAGTGTCTCCTTTTGCACTTGCGCTTACGGTTGCCCTCTTCAGTGGGACACTCCGAAGAGGACTCGTGAGCCGTGGGGGGTTCCTCAGAGGAAATAACATGGGGTCCACTGGCACAGGCTGTCCTTGAGAAAGGATGAAGGGAGTAGGCGCCAAATGCAGCAGGGTCTGGGTGGAATCCGAGGAGATGGGCTGGGGTCTCAATCCTTGGGAGAGAACCCTCTCCACAACTTCGAATGCTGATGAAGAATGTACCTCCTTGGCACCCAGCAAGGAAGAAGCCCTCCCCGGGTCCAAAGCGGGGATCGGAGCTGAAGCAAGGGTAGCCTGAGGTCCAAGGGAATGGTTCGGATCCAAACAAGCCAGAGCCGAAGAATCCGTTCCCTCTGGTCCGACTCCCTGTCCACGGCTCTGAGAGACACCCGGATCCGAACTTGCCGGATTCGAGGAAATCAAGGTAACAGCTGGAGGCAAGGCTGGAGGAACCGCCGGCGCCGAGCTACCAGCTCCAGCCTCAGATCCAAAAACCCCAAAGCAGACGTCCAGATCGGGGAAGGAGAGATGGGTGGAAAAAGGGCATAGAGGTCCCCCCTCCAGAGGGAAAGGGGCCTGGCAAGACCCCCATCTGTATTTGGGCCTGAAGAAATCTCCGCATCATTGTGTCCATGTCTAAGTCCGATAGGCACCAAGTCGATCGCGAAGAAGCAACCGACTCGGATCTGGCTGGTCTGCGCAGTAAGGGTGAGGAAGGCCTCGGATCTGAAGATTCCAGCGGCTCCGGTGAGAAATGGGGTGATCAGAGTGGTGGAGAATCTGCCCTCGAAGTCTTAGAAGGAGGGCTAAGGCAAGGCTCCCTGTCCGGGGATCTCTTGCGAGGCCTATCCCTCCTCCTTTCTTTATCCTTCCTGCGCCTTTCTCTGTCCTTGTCTCTGTCTTTTTCTTTTTGCTTGTCTGTCCCAGCACTAGAAGAAGTGGGAGTTTGAGTCCCTGTCTGGGTGGAAGATTTGGTGGTAGTACCGGAGGCCGAAGCAGAATCCAGCATAGAAGCAGGGAGAAGACCCTTGGCGACCAATTTGGCCTTTCGATCCCTGAAAGCTCTTGGGTTAAAACCCACACAGATAGCACACTGGGTGGATAAATGGGGCACTCCCAAACACAATTACACACAGTGTGTGACCATCAGCCAATGAAAGCTTGTGGCCATACTCTGTACATTTTTTGAAGTCTGATTTAGGCTGATCAGCCATAGTCCAAAACTGAACACCACTACCTACAGAAAGAATACAACACACACACACACACACACATATGCTGAGGGAAAGTGGGCCTAACAGCAACTGACAAGACAAAAAACTTTTTTTTTTTTTGAACTGACGAACAAAGCATTATATTAATGGGGGAGGTAGGATACACTAACAATCACACACACACTAAATAGGAAGAACAATCCTAACTTATCCCTGAGCTCAGAGCAAAGAGACCACAATGCTCACTATGGTGCGGCAAATGAGATCTGGGGGAAGGCAAGAGATGGTGGTGCATTATGGGTAGGGGAGGAGCTCAGAGCTTGGAGCAGATGCTAGAAAATAATTTGCTGGCTTGGATCCGATATGGATCCGAATACCCAGAGGTTGCAGATAAAATTAAGTTAATTACTTCAGATCTGTAGTTTCTCCCCTGAGTCTGTGTCTTTGAAACCAATGAACCCTCTCGTGCAGCAGCCAAGGCCCTCTTCCAGGCCTGCTTTAGTGGCTTCCTCTGTTAGGTCCTCCTGTAGCTTTTCCAAAGCCAAGGTGGAGTATGATAGTGAACTTCCTCAAAGCACAAATCCAGCTGGGGATCTTGCCTGCTCTGTCCCTTCCTGGATCCAAGAGCAACATACCTGCCTTCACTCCTACTGATTCTTCTCTGATCTGACCCTGGGTTTTGGAGTAATCAAGTCTGAGCCTCCCTGGAGCTGATACGACTGAGCCAACAGGTACAGTTACCTCAACTCTGACAGTCTTCCTGTCTCTCCCGGCTCCAACAGTTTCAGAAACTAGTGATTCTCAGAGCCATAGCTTCAGTGCCAGCTCTGAGGAGTTGAGATTGGCCACAACATTGTTAGAGCTGTCTCTTCCCTCAGGGCTTCAGCATTTGATAGCTTTGCTCATACTTGGATCTGGGGACGGTTGAGGCTTGCACAGCTTCCCCGTCGACAGCTTCATCTCCAGCAGGGGTGCCTGGGGTGTCCTGATCTCTCTCGGCTTTTGAGGTGGTGGAGAGGGTTCTGTCTGCACCCAGAAGAGTCTTGACTCTGCCAGCTTTGGACTCTGGCCCCCCTAGCTGCATCTGTGCCTGAAGCATCTACTTTGTCCCCTCTGGGATAGCCTGCCCAGAAGGACTTCCAGCCTACTTCCCATTTAGAACCCCCAGAGTCTTCTGATACCTCTCTGGACCACCCCACCAAAGAGGTCCCTCAAAAGCATACGTGTAAAAGGAGACACCTGGATTCCACTATGGAATCCCTCACTGAGGACACTGATCTTGATGAAGGAGAAGGGTTCCCCCCAATATCCACCTGAGGATATCTCATTTGGAGACATCATGGAAATTCTTCACCAGAAGGATGGTTGGTCTTCCAAAAGCCTTAATCCAGAGGAATTGGTGTTTCTAGAAGCCTTTGTGTCAGGTCCATCTACTTCTTGGGTGTTCCCCCTTATCAACCGTGTGTTCCGCAGGGCATGTAAGAAACCAGAACCTATCCCTAAGTGGCCTGATAAGATACTTAGTGCCCCTTCTAATCAACCACATTGGACTAAAGGGATTCCAGTTGATGCCATGGTGGTTGCAGCCACCACCAGAAAAGCGATAGCCCAGCAGAGCTCCACTTCCCTCTAACAGGAAGTCCAGGGCTTTGGACAGGTTCAAAAAGTAGATTTTCTCTTCAGCAACCGTCACATTGTGAGAGCTGAACTACCTGGAACATGTAACCAGGCTACAAAGGGAACTAGGTCAAGGAACTCTCTAGCTCACTCCCAGGTCCATGTCTGCTGAGCAACAGAAATCCTATTCCTCAAGAATGGCCACCCTCCAGTCTATTTCCAACACGTCCATGAGGTTAATCTCTCATGTGGCAGAGGGTGCCTCATCGGCTGCTGGATCAGGCATTGTGGTTAGATGCCACACCTAGATGTGGCTGTGTGATTTTTTTGGAACCCTATAAGGGATCTTTTGTCTATGCTCCCTTCGATGGATTGACCCTTTTTGATCCGATGGTTAAAGATACACACTTCCAAGGTGAAAAAGATGGAAATACCCTATCTGCCATCAGGATGTGCTTCTCTACCCAACAACGGTCCTTTTCCAGGAACCAGTGTGGAGGTGAGAAGTTGTGGTTCTGTAAGTCACAGAGTCCTTTCCAGGATTCACAGTGGGAACTTTTTCTCAGAGGCAGAGGGAGAAACTGTTATAACAGACACCACCCTTGTGGCAGAGGGAATCCGATGAATCAAGGGTCTTGAGATTCTTTCTCAGAGAGGCCCAATCAGTGGTCCTGAAGGATTCCTCAGTAGCTCTACTCTGGAAGCAGTTGTGGGATGTTTGTCTCTACACCCAAAAACCTGAGAAGCCATCACAAAATATCATTGGGTGTTAAAGATTATATCCAGAGGCTATTCTATACCCTTTTCCCAAAAACCTCCTCCAAGGAAGATCCTCCCTGATATTCCACCCAATCTGCAGGAGAGGCTGCAGAGTTAGAGATTGCAAAGCTGCTCTCAAAAAGAGTCATCCAAAGTGTCACCCCAGACAAACTCAGATCTGGCTTTTACTCAAGATTCTTTTTTGGTGCCCAAAAAGACGGTGGACCTCAGATCCATTCTGGATCTTACTTCCCTAAACAAGCAATTGCCAACTCAAAGTTCTGAATGGTCACACTACAGTCCATTCTGCCCTTCCTGCAGAAGGATGACTGGATGTGCTCTATAGACTTTCAGAATGCATACTATCATATAAAGATGAACAGGTGCTCCAGAAGTTATCTCCGCTTCAGGCTGGGTGCCAATCACTACCAATTCTGAGCACTGCCCTTTGGTTTCACCACAGCTCCCAGGGTGTTCACCAAATGCATGGAAGTGGTAGCAGCTCACCTGAGAATGCAGGGATTTCAGGTGTTTCCCTAGCCAAACAGTTGACTCCTAACTGCTGCCACCAGACATCAACTTCAAGCCAGAGACTACCTACTTCAGCTAGCCTTGACCTTGGGCATATATTTATTAATGTAAACAAATCTTATCTTTTTCCATTTCAGGTCATAGATTTTATCAGAGCTTGTTTGGACACTCCTCAGTCCCTAGTTTTTCTTAGTCCCGAAAGGATCTCCAGTCTGAGATCTCATGCCACACAGATTATGGACATTCCTTCCCCCCAAGCCAGTCTTGTTCTTCAGGCCTTGAGGTCCATGGTGGCAACAATCACTCTGGTTGCCTTGGCCTGCCTTCACATGAGAGTGCTTCAGTGGAACTTAGCTGTGCAATGGTCACTTCTGCATTACCCTCTGAACTACCACATCAGGATCTCTCGGGCATGCAAACAGTCTCTCATTTGGTGGCTACAATCAGATGATCTTCTCCAGGGCTGGCCTTTCATCCTTCTTCCCCTCTCAGCCATTGTGACCACAGATGTTTCCCAACTTGGGGGGGGAATTAGCTGATACAGACAGTTCAAGGCACGTGGTCCCCCTTAGAGGCCAATTTGCAAATAAATGTTCTGGAGATGAGAACGGTGCTTCTCATGTTGCAAGTCCTCCACTCTTCTCTTCCCACCAGAACTACTGCTGTTCAGACAGATAACATGTCAGTGATCTAGTACATCGATAAGCAAGGAGGAACCAGATCGTATCCCTTGTGTCGAGAGGCCATGAGGTTATGGCAGTGATTGATCTCTTCAAGCTGCTTTCTGATAGTGATGCACATTCTGGAGAAGTCAAACATCCTAGCAGACAAGCTCAGCAGGACCATCCTAATTACTAACAAGTGGTCTCTAAATCCTGCAGTGGCAAATATGATCTTCCAGAGATGCAGCCTTTTTGCATCTCCCTCCAACACCAAGTGCAGTGACTTTTTTGCCATGATCGCTCCACAGGGACAGTCACTGAGAGATGCTGTAGTCCATGCTTGACCCCCAAGTCTACTCTATGCTTTCCCTTCTTTTTAGCTCATTCCCAAATTTCTACAGAAAGCACAGAGGTTGAAGTGCCAAGTCATCCTCTTTTTGGCCCCATCAAGTGTGGTTCCCCTTCCTTTGATCTCACCTGGTTTGTCCACATTGGACTCTAGAGGCCTCTTCAGATCTCCTGTCCCATCCCTTGGGACACTGCCATCCATATCTCCTGAACTTGAAACTAACCACTTGGTTTCTCCACTTCCAATGATGGCTAGAACTCCCAGTCAGAAAAATTTTGATTATAGCTCATAAACCGTCCACTAGGAAGCTTTACGACAGTAAGTGGAAAAGGTTCTTTATCTGGGCTCATCAGAATAACTTGGACCCCTTTTCTGCATCAGTGTCTGCAGTTTTGGACTTTCTGGTTCACCTTTTTAATAACAGTGCAAGAGTTTCTACAGTTAAGTTATAACTAGCTGCCATTTCCAATTTTCATGTAGGGGAGAACTCTTTCTCCCTAGCTTCATCTAAACTGTGCAAGGCCTTCCTGAATTATAACTTTCTTCTACGTCCTCCTATTAAGGAGCCTGCCCTTCCTTGGGACCTCACCTTATTTCTTCAGGCTTTAGTGTCTCACCTCCTTTTGAACCTGCAGTGAAAGCATACTTGAAGTTCCTTTTCTGGAAGACTGTTTTCTTTGTGGCTATTACTTCCTATAAGAGGATTTCTGAGATACGGGCTTTGTCTTGCAAACCTCCATATCTGATCTTTCACAAGGACAAAGTTACCCTAGGTACTAATCCCTCCTTTTTGCCCAAGTTTGCTTCTGAGGCTAACATAACCAAGTCATTAATCTTCCAGTTTTCTTTCCAAACTTTCAAAACAAGGGGGAGTATCTTCTCCATATATTGTATGTGCATAGACAACTACACTTCTATTTGGACAGAACCAAAACACTCAAGAAATCTGACTAGCTTTTCGTATCTTTTTCTAAGTCCAGACTAGGTAAACCAGTTTCCAAGGTTACACTAACCCATTGGATTACCAGTTGTATCAAACTTGCTTATTCCTCCAAGGGCATTTCCTTACCTAGTCATATTAAAGCCTATTCTACCAGATCTGTTTCTACTTCTTCAGCCTTTTGGTCTAAACTTCCCATAGGTGAAATTTGTGCAGCTGTTACATGGTTCAACCATCATACCTTTATTTCCCATTACAAGCTGGAGATTATTCCCATATCCAGGGTGTCATTTGGTTCCACTGTGCTCTGGAATAGCCTTCTTTGAGGGCCTCCCAAGTTCTTTTAGTAGCTGGTGATGCTGTCCCATAGGTTGAAGAGCAAATGAAGGCAACATCATCAGATAAAGAAGTTATGTACTTATCATACTGTTCCATCTGTGTTGTTGCCTCTCATTTGTTCTTCAACCTTCCCTCCCTCCATTCTCCCAGCCTTTTCAAGCACCTAACAGTTATTGTTTGGACAGATACTGCTGTTTCCTTTTTGAGCTCCTGAAGTATTCTAGCTTGGCTGATTCCTTTATCTTAAGTAATTTCTCTTGCTTTTGGTATTTTGATTATGTGATGTACTAGCTGGCAGCAAATTTGATCTGAGGGATTTGGAGGAGAGGAGCATCATGATTAGGGGAGGAGCTCAGATGTTGGAGCCTACAGCTTTGGTATACAGCCGAGTCAAACTCCGATGCTTGGATCCAAAACTCATAGGTTGAAGAGCAAATGCGAGACAACAACACAGATGGAATGTTATGGTACATACATAATTTCTTTTTACAGAACACAAAAACTTTCTTCTTGTCAGGAAAATAATGAATGGAAGAATGGCAACAGAAATAAAACTTGTAAAACAGTAAAAGTTGAGTTTGTTTTCCCCATTTCTGGTAACAGTTACAGACAGGTAAGCTGACAGTCTTTCTGAATAGCACCCTTTAAACAAGCCTGGGAACCAAAAGTCTACTGCACAAAACAACCTGTTCCTCAAAATAAAGACCCACAAGCAAGAGTTAAAGGAAATATTATTACTCCAATAACTGGTTCTAAAGTCTCTCACTGCCTTTGATGCAATAACATAGTCTGTTAGTAGAATCCCTGTCCTATGATACAGGTAATCTGCTACCAGGACATTCACTGCAATATGAGACCTCTCACTGGCTAACTCTCTCAAGAATGTGTAAAAATCTGTTAACCAGTTTACTGTGTAATTTAATTTAATCCTGACTTGTGCTCAGGATTAACTGTAACCTGTGGAACTTGTTTAACTTGCTTACTTATGTAATCTCTGTAAATAGTCTGTTTGTAATATGTAATGCTGGTATTATGTAATGCTGTATCTGCTTACCCTTGGAGCTTTTCTCCCCGGGCCTCTTCTGAAAATGGACAGGCATCCAGTCGGACTATCCCGGTCAACAAATGTAAAATAAATAAATAGATACTGATCTCAAAACCAATTACCCTGGCCTCAGATAGTCTCCTTTCTCCAGAAACACAAGTGGTCCTGACTTTTCTGGCCTTCCCAATGACTTCTGAATAAAAACGGCCATCTTTAAACCTGACCTTAACCTTCAACAGAAGCAGGGAAATGCTGATTTTGTACCTGAAAACTCAGGTATGCTTGTTTAAAGGGGCTAACCTCCATCACTGCATTATGCTGTATTCTCCTATACATTAGCCATCACATTGCTCCCTTACAGTCTAAATACTCTGGTCCAAACTACTGAAGTAACATGAAACTATCTTGCTCCTGCTGTGTTTGCTTTACCGCATGAACAGTCACCCTTGGAACTGCCACACATTAAACAGGGTTATATACAATTTTTTATTTAACCATTGAGTTTATTTAGTATTTTATTAGTGTTCTTATTTATTTATTTGTTTGTATTTGTTAATTATGGTGGAGCCCTGATCCACAGAGACCTTATTCAGGCCCAGCCTCGGAGCATTCTTTGGAAAAGTGACTTACTGAGTCTCGCAGTACACAATGGATTTTGGAGTTAAACTTTGGACTACATGAAGAAGTTTGTTAGCAGCCTTCATTCTCTTGAAATTTACTTTTCAGTGTTTACTATTGAGTGCGTATTTCCTACTGTCCTGAATTTTCTACAGTTG
The DNA here is from genome assembly GCF_019279795.1 of Protopterus annectens. Lineage (NCBI taxonomy): Eukaryota > Metazoa > Chordata > Ceratodontiformes > Protopteridae > Protopterus > Protopterus annectens. The sequence continues at coordinate 1,166,952,755 of NC_056725.1, read as the reverse complement.
CATGGCTAGAAACAGTGCATCAGTGGCCAAAACAACAGCACATACAGTTTGTTGATATAGTGTTACAGTGTAACTCATTTCTGTTCATCATATAAAGAGTTCTTCAACTTAACTCTCTGGAAAGGAGTTTCATTTAAGTTTTGTGTGTGCTTCATATCACTTTTAATGTTCTCAATTAGGCACAATCTGAGGATGTAAAACTTTGACGTGACTTAAACTAAAGACTACATAAAGCAGCAAAACAACTCACAGCAGAAAGATGAAAAATCCACAACCAGCCACAGTAAAAAAGTTTAATAAGTAAGCACACTGAACACTCTGGCACCTCAGCACACAGCCTTCCAGGAGTAATACTCTGGCCACTGCCCGCTCCGCAGACATTTTAACTTTTGCCCCATCACCCTCTAGTGTATTTGCTGGCCACTATGGCATGGGGTTTTGACACACATCCTCCACAGCTGTTCCAGTATCTGACACAGGTATGAGAGAACCAAACCCTTCAGATGCAGTAGTAGTCCAGGGTAAGAGACCCCTTGCCAGACATAATACTCTGTCCTGAGATATTTAATCTAGTAGTGAATTTCACAAGAAAAAGGAACAGTAGTGTCATCATTCAACTGATAAATTAAAGCTGTTTATAAGGCTGATGTGGTTTCATTGATTGTGTGTTCTTCAGACAACTAATTCTGGTGGTTGTGTTCCCATACATTGCTCTGCTGTTAGTTTGGCTAGAGACCTTTGTGTTTCAGAGAAAAATGAGGAATCTGATAAGGACAGTGTTGATTTAGTAGTTGACACTGAGTCCAGTCACTCTGATTGTTTACAAGGTAAACCTGAGCTCAAGTCCAAACAAGTGTTCTCTTTTCCTTAGACGATTGCTGGATTTAGTGACATTTTAGCTCAGGAGCAGTTGGGAACTACCCCATAGCTAAGCAGGGTATTTGACTTTACAGATGACAAAAAGCCCAGTGTAGATCAGTGTGTGAGATATACCTTTAAGAAGCTTTTTGTAGTGAGCAGCTGAGGTGTAAGCATGCATGTGTGTTGTAGTCAGTCAGTTTAAGTTTAATGTTCCTGCTATCCATCCTGATGTGTTTGTATGTAATAAAGTTGATCAATTAGAAAGTTGTGACCCTACTTTTTATGTTGATGGTGTGTCTGTGCTTGGTGAAACAGTCAAGGTAATAGATTTGTGGGCAAAGAATGAAGTATTTTGTACTGTACAGATTAATGGGAGACTCATGGAGCTCAAAGTAGATACTGTTTCAAAGTGCAATATTATGTCAGCAGAAATGTTTGCTACAGTAAAAGCTGGTGAGAGGCTTGATATGGCAAAGTGTGCAAAGCTTGTTCCTTATGGTGGTGAAGAAATTCATAATGAAGGCTCAGTAGTTCTTTCATGTTACTTTGCTGGGATCAGCTATGACTTGTAATTTTAAGTAGTCAAGAGACACATGCAGTCATTATTAGACCTCAAGTCAACCATGTAAGCTTGAAGGATAACGGCTCAAATTTCACCCAGCCTATTTTTTCTGACTATGCTGATGTTTTTAAAGACAAACTAGGCAAACTCCCAGTTGTGTACTCCATGAAGCTAGACCTTGAAGTAAGTTCAGTTATCAGACCAGCATGGAAAGTTCCAGCAGCTAAGCAGAACAGAGTCAAGGCTGAGCTAGACAGCATGGTGCAGCAAGGAGTACTTTGTCCAGTAGAAGAACCAACTGTATCCTCCATGGTGGTAGCTGATAAGTAAAGCTCAGACGATATTAGAATATGTACTGACCCATGAGATTTGAACAAAGCACTAAAACGACTTCATAATCCAATGCGTACAGTCGAAGAAGTTGCTGCCCTTATGACAAATGCCACTGTTTTTTCTGTCTTAGATGCAAAAAAGTTCATTTTGCCAAATTTTGCTTGACCATAAATCTTCATTGCTAACCACATTCAGTACACCATTTGGAAGGTACAGATTTCTGAGAATGCCATTTGGAATAAATTCTGCCAGTGAAGTCTTTCAGCATGCAGTGGAGCATATTTTTTTGGCTATCCATGTGCTATTATAATGGATGACATTCTTGTAGGAGGCAATGGTGAAGTCAAACATAATAGAAACATCAAAACAGTTTTAGAAGAGCATGTCAAGTCAATCTTAAGCTGAATCCTCATAAATGTAAATTCAGGCTACGAGAAGTTACTTATGTTGGTCATTTGTTTACCAGTTCAGGCTTACGATCAGATCCTTCCAAGCAAATAGCAGTTCTTGAGATGCCAGCTCCAAACAATATTCAAGCCATACAATGTTTTCTTGGCATGGTCAACTGTTTAGGAAGGTTCATTCCAGACTTGAGCCAACGTTCAGCACCACTCAGAGACCTGACACACACAGATATAGCCTGGCCCTGGTGAGATCAAACCAAAGAGCATTTGATGTCATGAAACAGAGAATTGCCAGTCCACCTACTTTAAGATATGATGTTCACAAGTAAGTAACTCTTTCCTCTGATGCTTCTAAGTTTTGTCTTGTTGCAGTCATTCTTCAAGAGGGTAGACCAGTAGCTTATGCTTCAAGAACTTTAACCCAAACCAAGACGCAGTATGCTCAGATAGAGAAGTAACTCTTGGCAATTGTGTTTGCGTGTTCAAAGTTGCATGATTATATTTATGGCTGACCTAGTCAAATCGAGACTGACCACCAACTAGTCACTATTTTATGAAAGCCAATGCACACAGCTCCTGCTAGATTGCAACACATGAAGTTCAAATTGCAAAAGTACAATTTCGATCTTGTTTACACACAAGGCAAACTTCTTTATCTTGCTGATAATTTATCCAGATCACCCAGAAAAAAACACTGATCAGCATAAGAATGAGAAACCTAATTTTGAAGTAATGGAAGTGAGACATTTTTTCTTCCACATGTCTTGATGAGCTCAGAACTCACACAGTTTCAGATCCAATTCTCAGGAAGCTCAACCACTTCCTCAGTCAAAAATGGCCGCCTAAACAATCTTCTAGATGTGCAACAGTATTTTCCTTACACAGACAATTTTTTGTCTGAAAATGATATCATCAAGAAAGGTCCAAAAGTGAATGTTTCAAAATCCTTGCAACAAGACTATATTAAGATATTGCATCGTGGCCACTCAGGAACTGATTTTTACCAAAAGAAGGGTGAGAGGACTAGTATTTTGGTCTTCTATGTCAAAAGATATTGAGAAAGAACTCTTTTTTTTTTTTCTGTTTGTAATAGTACTAAACCACATCAACAAAAAGAACTACTTCAGCTAAGTCAAATTCCTGAACTACCTTGGTCGACAGTAGCCACTGTCATTTTCAAATGGAATGGTCAACATTACTTGGTATTAGCAGAATCTTATTCAGATCGGTTCGTGATTGACCTTCTTCCTAACCGAACATCCAATACTGTCATTATTGAGTTCAAAAGACAATTTTCTGTCCATGGTAGTCTGCACAGAGTTATTTCTGAAAATGGTGCACAGTTTACAAGTCAGCATTTCAAGAGATTTGATGAAACGTTGGACTTTGTTCATATTGTGAGTAGTCCTGAATACCTACAGTCAAATGGCTTGGCAGAACATGCAGTTCAAAGTGAAAAACAGCTGTTAGAAAAATCGAAACAAGACAATACAGACGTTTTTCTAAATCTCCTGAATCTCAGAAGCATTCCTTGTGATAATCATCTTGGATCACCTGCCCAGAGACCTATGTCGAGACAAACCAGAGCCACACTACCAATCAGTAGCAATTTGCTGGTTCCATGTGCTAAGAACAACAAATCAGTGAAAGCTCAACTCCTGAAAAAGCATTTTCCCAGAAGTCCTGTTATGATAAGACCAGCAAACCGCTCAATCCATTACAAGAAGGGGAGATAGTGAGGTTGCAGACAGCAAAAAGATTCTGATTGGATTGGATTTGTGAAAGGTTTGTGTCAAGAGCCAAAACTGTACATTGTAGAATTGCAGGGAATAGAATTTAGGCAGAATTGGAAACATTTTTACCAGTGTTTGAGCCAGTGTTTCAGCATCTTGCCTGTAATAAAGACTCTAGTTCTCAGAGTGACTTATCCAATGTTCCAGTTCCAAAGGATATTTCACCAGATATCCCTGTTCCTGAGAATAGTCCTAAAGCAGAACATTCAGTTGTGACTGCCCCTGTTGCTAAACCCAAACCTAACTATTACATTACAAGATCAGGTCACATTTCCAGACCTAGTTTCAGATACATGGCAACCTGGAGATGAATGTTGTTTTGTTCATTATTATCTGTATAATTTTCATGCCTATTCAAATGTCATTATCACTGCAAAACAGCTCAGTAAAGAGGGAGGATGTAGATCAGTGTGTGTGATATACCATTAAGAAGCTTTCCAGTCAGCAGGCACGTGCATATAAGTACTGAGCACGTGCAAGCAACAGTGCCATTTTGTAGCGAGCAGCCAAGGTGTAAGCAGGCATGTGTGCTGTAGTCAGTCAGTTAAAGTTTAATGTTCCTGCTATCCATCCTGATGTGTTTGCATATAATAAAGTACTTAAATGAACACCCAAGCTTCATCGCCTTATTCAGTTATACAAGATGAGCAACACCCAGTTCTGTGGCTATCCCCCTCTCTTACTGGCCTTAGAAGAGGTTTTTAAAGCTGACTGTAGGACACCAGTATCTATTCCTGCAGACCCTAAAAAGGCTCAGAGAAAACAGGGTCTCCTCAGATTTGACACTTGTCTCTTCTCATTTGACTGCTGACCCAGCAGCCTGCTCAAATAAGTAATGGCTGCTTCTAATCCATTGTCTTCTGATAAACAGGGAAAATGGTTAGATCTTGAGGGCAAAGTGATGTTTCTGTCTGGTAACCTAGCCTTTACAATGTTAAATTATCAAGGTTCTATGTGGAAATTTATTTTGCAGTGTTCATACAGTTTTAAATTATTTTGCTGCATCTTTACCTGAGGTAAGCATCTTAACCATTATGCTGCAGAGCAAAAGGCTTATATGAATGGAATTGTTTCTAATTTGACTCAGGTTTGAGGTATGTTGAATGTACAGATGCAGTCTTGAGAAATGCTGCTTCTTCTGTTGTATTAATACAGTATGCTTGGTTCTTCTTCATCATCATCATCATCATCATCATCAACCCGCTTTTTTTCAAATTTTCTACATGAGGTCAGGGTGTCATGTCAGCTGTTGCCATCTATCTCTGTTCAGTACCACTCTCCTGCCTTCTTCAACACTGTCTGTCTGTTACAGGTATTCTCTCACACAATCCATCCACTTCTTTGCTGGATGTATGCTTGGTTATGTAATCATAACTTCTCTGATGATTTAAAAGCTATACATTTGAATGCACCTTTAAGTTCTGGATTGGTGTTTGGGCCCTTTGTTACACATATTGTGAAATAATGGGATGATATGTGTCTAGGATTTTTCATCTACCCAATTTCTCACCAAATAAGGCATCTTGCTTCAAGAGGCAGATCAAGCAAAAAATCCTTGCCAACAAAAATTAGGGATCCAAGAGGAAAATTCTTCAAAACCAAACAAGAGGGGATCCTTTCTGAAAAAGGATCAACCCCCTTCAATGGGATGACTATGCTAAGTAACAGAGCATCCCTATCTCCCCTCTTACCCTTTCTTCTCTTCCTCCCTACCCCAGGCTCTCTCTCAACCATGTAACTTGGTTACAGATAGTCTCAAACAAATGGGTTATGAGAAGAATTTGGAGATCATATACTTGGCTGTGGATAGAAATCTTTTGCCTTTCAGGGGAGTACCCCCACACTGACCAGACAGGATAATAAGATCATAGGAGTTTACTAGGCTATTGACCCAGAGGTCATTTCATGCCTAGCCATTTCATCCCAATGTAATACCAAAGAGATGCTGGTCAGTACCCAGGATTGCATTTAGTAATGACTGCCCATGTCCAGGAGGGTTGTGGGTGCTATCACTGGTAAGAAGTTACAGTGCCCCATTCACTCATTCAGGTTCCTTTTGAACAGTGTCATAGAGGTGCGCTATTTCACATGAATTGGTAGCATATTCCAAAGATGCAGCAATCGCTGGGAGAAAAATCTGTCCCTTCAGCACATCCTATTTAAGTTGCAGGCCATATTTAGGTCCCTGGAGTGGGTAGCTCTAGTCCTGAGCTGTTTCCACCAGTGCTCTATCATATGGTAGAAGCAGGGAGTCATAGAACCTTGCTTTAATACACAAAGACAAAGAATTTTATGCCAGAATCTTCTTGGTGCCAAAAATGAAGCACTCCACCTTTGTAAAAATTCCAAAACTCTAAATTCTCACTTTACAGTTAGTCCTAGCATTGTTTCCAGACCACTGTTTCATGGTGACTCTAGCTCTCAAGGACACTTATTATCACATTTCTATTACTCCAAATGCCTTGAATTTTTTGAGATTTGCTGTGTCTTGATTACATTATCAGTTTTCTGTATTATCCTTTGGGCTATCTACTGCACCTTGAGTGTTTGCAAAGTGTCTGGCCCAAGTGGGTACCTATTAGAGAACCCTAGGCATCCACATTTTTCCTTATTTAGATGACTTGCTGATTTATGCAGTTTCTGTATCCAGGTGCTTGGAAGTCCTTAGACAATGTTGCATCCCTCCTTTCCCATCTGAGCTTCAAATTGAACCTTCAGAAGTTCTTACTCACACCCTCTTAATGAATTGTTTTCCTCGGATGTTAGATAGATACAGTAAAAAGGATGTCCCTCTTGCCAGAAAACAAAGTTCTGACTTATCGGGGCATTTTCTTACATTTCTCTCTTCTAGACATGTCCTCAGCAAGAGAGTTCCTCAAAATTCTAGGCCTCATGGCAACAATGATCCTCATGATAACACTAACTTGACTACACATGAGAAAAATTCAATGGTATTTGAAGAATTGTTGGATGTTGGACCCAGCACCTTCATCCCTTGGATTTCCAGGAACTAGTATTGGGATCTGTGAAACAAGCACTGCAGTGGGAGGGATCAACTGTCTGTGAATCCAGGACTCCCCATCTGTCCTCAGACCCCAGTCCAATCTGTACAGCTGACACTCTTCGGATTTTGTGTGGGGGGCAGACTGCAGTACCCATCGGAGATCAAGTGCAAGGCTTGTGTGATCCTCAGGATATGCCAAAGCACATAAAAGAGATGTTGGCAGAGATTCATGCTTTAAAAATTCTTCACCACTTATAGACTCCAGGTTCTGTTCCAGTGGCCACAGACAGCACTATTGTGATGTGGTATTTGAATAAGCAAGGGGGCACAAGGTCATATCCTCTTTGCTGGCTGGCAGTGATGGCCTGGGAGCTGACTCTACAAATTTCTGTGACTCTTCAGGCCTCATACATTCTGTCAGAGCAAAACACAGTGGCAAACAGACTAAGCATATCCTGGAAAGACCTCTACGAGTGGGAGGTCCATGTAGAGGTCTTCTAGGACTTAATTCAAATGTGGGAAAACACCTCAAGTAGATCTGTTCACTTCCTTTCAAAACAGACAACTGAAAAAACTTTCTCCAAGACATCCTTGCAGCCATGCTTGAAAGACAGATGTTCTATCATTCCCATGGTAGAGAATGTTCCTGTATGTATTTCCAACCTTTCCAGTGATTCCCAAGGTACTTCTAAAGATTCAGAAGGAATTACCAGAGATCATTGTGATGACCCCTTTTGGCCAGGCAAAGTTGGTTCTCCCTTTTAATGGAATTGTCCAAGGGCAATTAGCACAAGCTTTCTCACAGACTTGATATCAGGGGTGAATGGTACACAGTGCAATTGCAACTGACATTCTGGATGAGTATATTTTGATACCTTTTAGGCACTTGTTCCATGATGATCTGCAGGAGGTGTTTAAGGAGGCAAGAAAACCTGCAACTGGAAAATCTTATGTTTGCAAGTGGAAGAGGGTTTATAGGTGGTGCCTAGCCAATAACAGACATCCCAAAAGGGTTTTTACCCCTCTGGTTCTGACATATTTGCTTGAGCTACTTAGTGAAGATTTCTCATATGCGTCTGTCAAAGTGCAACTTGTAGCCATCTCAGCTTGTCTGCCCATGGATCCCCCTCTTTTGTTTCTTTTTGTGGTCAGTTTATGAAAGGAGTGCTGCATATGAGAACCCCCTCAAAAGTAAATTCCTTCTCCCTCGGATCTCACATTTGTTCTTGAAAATTTAACCTTACCTCCTTTTGAATCTGCCTCTCAAGCTGATTTAAGGTTCATTACTTGGAAGGCTGTTTTACTTGTTGCTCTGACATATGTAAGTTGAGTCTCTAAGATCTAAGGTCTCATGATGGGCCAGCCATATCTGATTTTTCACAAGGAGAGGATTGTGTTATGCACTAATTCATCATTCATGCCTAAAGTTTCTGAATTTACCTTGAATCAAACCATCAATCTCCCAATGTTCTATCCCGATGCTAAAAACAAGGGAGAAAAGATTCTACATACCTTTAATGCGCAAAGTACCTCAACAAAACAAAGTCCTTTAGGATTGCTGAACAGCTGTTTGTCTCCTGTAAGGGAGCTAAGAAAGGTCAACCTCTCACTAAGCAAACTAGTGCATGATGGTTGTCTTCTGCTATTGTTTTCTGTTAATCCCACCATGGTAAATCTCTTCCAGGCAAAGTTAAGGCTTACTCAACCAGGACCTTATCCTCTTCAATAGCATAATGGAAAGGGGGTGAACTGTAGAAGCATTCTAGAGGTAACAATCTAGTCCTCTGTTAAACCTTCATCAAGCACTACAAACTGGATTCCTTTTTAAGGTCCAGAGCAGACTTTTCTAGGACCATTTTCCAGGGGCTCCTGTATCCCCAGGTAGGGTAAGCTTTGAGAATCTACCCAAAATGTCACTAAGACAGTGGAAATAATGAACATAGTAAAGTTGGATAAGTTCTACTTACCTGTATGCTCAGTCAATTATCACAGGAAGGGGAGGGTGGAATCTGAGCTTTTGAAAGCTGGCCATTGCTGGGTTACCTTGGCAGATAATCCCAAATGCCACTGAGGCAGTGAGGAACTTGAACATCTACTGTTACAGTTAAGCAGGACTTACACAACTGCATGTTTTGTACTTAAGCCCTAACTATTCCCATAGTGTGCCCAGTAGCATGCATAGGGTTCTGCATGCTGTGGGGCTTGGCAAGGAAATATCACCCACTTTGCTGTGTGATGTGACCCCTGAGAAGACCATTTCCCCCTTGAAACAAGTGTATCTGTATGATCTCAGGTCCTCACTCAAGTGATCCAAGTGCATGGAAGGTCCTCCTAAGCTTTGAAAGCTGACCAGATGTTACATCCTCAGCAGAATCTATCTCATATAGCTAAGGCTATTGAAACAGTGATCTATCAGAATATCTTACTGCTATGGTAAGCTTATTTATTCAACTGTACTTTCTTAATCCAATATCTAGTTTGCTTATTTTCCTTAGATTTTGTGAGGTAGTGAAATAATCAGTCACCAAACCCTGAGTTTTTGTAAACATAATTAATCTTGAGTTTTCACATATAGAGTCTGTAACATTTAGAACCAAATCATATGTGGTAACTTGTTATATTAAAACATGCTCTGCTTATTGACTTTCTGGTCCTGTAAAAATCTACCACCATTAAACGTATTATACGGAAGGAATTTCCCATTGTTACTCAGTGTTACAGTTCTAGTGTTAAGATCAGCACAAATTATAATTTTGGCCTTCGCATCATTTCTACTTTTCAAACTTCCATAGAATATTGCTACGTCTCTCACTGCAAATTTGTCAGAGGGATTATATTCATTCAATGATAAGAAATTCAGTTTTCAACTTATTTCTAATGTGTATGTTGCCAAATTATAAATCTGTCTTACCTTCACACCTTTAGTGACATTTCTATTTCCTGATTTGCTTTATTTCCTTGCTAGCATAACGAAAGTCTCAAAATAGCGAGCTTTTATATTTTCTTCCTCTTCCACCCTATTTCTACTAGCACACACTGTGATAAATATCGATGTGAAATTGTTCAATCTCGACGTTTGTTCTTACACGCGGGTTCGGAGCCGATCGCATCACAAGCTCTGCATCTAAGAGAAGCTCGAGACTCACTCTATATCCCATGATCCTCCCTGCTATCCCCCAGATCTAGTTTGCCGCTGCAACAAGATCACGTCGAGAGACCTCGGGCCAGTAGAATTTTTTTCTATTTTGCTCATCTTTTGATAAGAGTTGTTCTATCTTTTATATAGTGATATAGTAGTAGTAGTGTGTGTGTGTGTGTGTGTTTTTCTACTAGTAGTTAGCTGTTTTCTTCTTATATATATATAAGACTTGTTGTTCTGTCAACTGTCTCAGTTTATACAAGAGCAATTTTTAGTACTGTTTATATGTTCCCCCAATGTATTTGGCCTTGTCCAGATTTATTGCATTAACAGGTTGAGAGGTACATGCAAATAAATTGCTTTATAGAATTAGGCATAGCCAAACCTCTCAAATGTGCCTGATTTTGGCTCAAAATGTTGTGTTTTTTGGCAAATTAGTGACAAATCATTAAAGACTGAAGTTAGAAGATAATGACAGACATTTGAGTTTCAGATTTCATACCATTCAGAAAATTCATACTAATGCAAAACCTATTCTATTATCTTTCTAAGTTTATAACAGCAATATTTTTTAAAATTGTCCTTGTTTTTGGGCTTTGGTCCCACTTTGTATGGCTTTGTCCAGATTTCTTGCTCTGAGGTTGAGAGGTATGACAAATGTGTCAGGGTCATCAGTCATCCAGAGACATTTAAAATTGTGACATACTTGTTGCACCCCACTCCCCCATGTAGTGACTCTGGATGTGTCAAAGCAAGGCAAGGAGTAGTTATGCAGAGTAAATGTGCAGGGTATCCCCCCATCCAGGGTAGATACAAGTACTAGAGTGGCTTTTCATCTGTCCTTGATTTTTGCAGAATGGTCTGGTTTCTGTCATATTTTTTGTACTGTTGATTTATGCTTATTACTCAAAGTGCCTGTTGCTCTGTGTTTAAGTAGCAATACTTTAATGACCATCAGGTAAGCTTGGCTGAGATTGTAAGATGCAAGTAAGCTTTAATAAGCATACTGTTAAAGAATTGCCAACATTGAAAGCCTTTCTGCTGCTGCCATGTAGAGAATACTTAAGTAGATAATGTATAAGCCTTGGGTATTGAAATGCATATGACAGTATTTGTAATAAAGGACAGGATTACATTATTTTAAGAAGCTCATTACACTTGGAGACTTCCAGTCATCTCTGCAGGCTTTACCCATAAACTAAACAGAATGCCAATCGTGTGGTCCATAACCTGTACAGCAAACCTTTTAAGCAATGTATCTTGAGCTTATTTCTTGTTTGCTTTTCATTTTTTACTTTGATCATGTTTTCCCCATGAAACAAGTAGATAGTTGTCAGGCAGCAGGTCATAAAGCTGAATATAAATTATAATTAGAGCTGCAGTGCAAGAAGTGGTTTGAGTTGAGTGCTGCTTGTTTTTCTTATACTTGATTTTGACTGGCATTCCATTAATGTATTTAAAAAAGTAATTTATTTTTTCATGCCTCACAACCTTTTTGTTTCCATCTAGATATTAAGTAAGCTGTCATGCAGCCAATGCATTGAAATATTTTTATTCTTCTACACTTAATTTTGTCTTGATTGGACTCTCATAATGACGGTTTGGCACCCACGGCAGTGTATTTAGTTAGTTTTTTTGTGGTTTTGAGCATAGCTCCTCCCCCTTTCTAGTTGACCGCACCCCTTCCCATTGACCCCACCCATTCAGCTGTCTCCTGCAGCCCCCCTTTGATTTGAAGTCACCAGCCGCCACTGGGGGCAGTACCCATCGGAGATCAAGTGCAAGGCTTGTGTGATCCTCGGGATATGCCAAAGCACATAAAAGAGATGTTGGCAGAGATTCATGCTTTAAAAATTCTTCACCACTTATAGACTCCAGGTTCTGTTCCAGTGGCCACAGACAGCACTATTGTGATGTGGTATTTGAATAAGCAAGGGGGCACAAGGTCATATCCTCTTTGCTGGCTGGCAGTGATGGCCTGGGAGCTGACTCTACAAATTTCTGTGACCCTTCAGGCCTCATACATTCTGTCAGAGCAAAACACAGTGGCAAACAGACTAAGCATATCCTGGAAAGACCTCTACGAGTGGGAGGTCCATGTAGAGGTCTTCTAGGACTTGATCCAAATGTGGGAAAACACCTCAAGTAGATCTGTTCACTTCCTTTCAAAACAGACAACTGAAAAAACTTTCTCCAAGACATCCTTGCAGCCATGCTTGAAAGACAGATGTTCTATCATTCCCATGGTAGAGAATGTTCCTGTATGTATTTCCAACCTTTCCAGTGATTCCCAAGGTACTTCTAAAGATTCAGAAGGAATTACCAGAGATCATTGTGATGACCCCTTTTGGCCAGGCAAAGTTGGTTCTCCCTTTTAATGGAATTGTCCAAGGGCAATTAGCACAAGCTTCCTCACAGACTTGATATCAGGGGTGAATGGTACACACTTAGAGCAATTGCAACTGACATTCTGGATGAGTATATTTTGATACCTTTTAGGCACTTGTTCCATGATGATCTGCAGGAGGTGTTTAAGGAGGCAAGAAAACCTGCAACTGGAAAATCTTATGTTTGCAAGTGGAAGAGGGTTTATAGGTGGTGCCTAGCCAATAACAGACATCCCAAAAGGGTTTTTACCCCTCTGGTTCTGACATATTTGCTTGAGCTACTTAGTGAAGATTTCTCATATGCGTCTGTCAAAGTGCAACTTGTAGCCATCTTAGCTTGTCTGCCCATGGATCCCCCTCTTTTGTTTCTTTTTGTGGTCAGTTTATGAAAGGAGTGCTGCATATGAGAACCCCCTCAAAAGTAAATTCCTTCTCCCTCGGATCTCACATTTGTTCTTGAAAATTTAACCTTACCTCCTTTTGAATCTGCCTCTCAAGCTGATTTAAGGTTCATTACTTGGAAGGCTGTTTTACTTGTTGCTCTGACATATGTAAGTTGAGTCTCTAAGATCTAAGGTCTCATGATGGGCCAACCCTATCTGATTTTTCACAAGAAAGGGGTTGTGTTAGGCACTAATCCATCATTCATGCCTAATGTTTCTGAATTTACCTTGAATCAAACCATCAATCTCCCAGTGTTATATCCTGATCCAAGAAACACGGGAGAAAAGATTCTACATACCTTTAATGCGCAAACTACCTCAACAAAACAAAGTCCTTTAGGAATGCTGAACAGCTGTTTGTCTCCTGTAAGGGAGCTAAGAAAGGTCAACCTCTCACTAAGCAAACTAGTGCATAATGGTTGTCTTCTGCTATTGTTTTCTGTTAATCCCACCATGGTAAATCTCTTCCAGGCAAAGTTAAGGCTTACTCAACCAGGACCTTATCCTCTTCAATAGCATAATGGAAATGGGGTGAACTGTAGAAGCATTCTAGAGGTAACAATCTAGTCCTCTGTTAAACCTTCATCAAGCACTACAAACTGGATTCCTTTTTAAGGTCCAGAGCAGACTTTTCTAGGACCATTTTCCAGGGGCTCCTGTATCCCCAGGTAGGGTAAGCTTTGAGAATCTACCCAAAATGTCACTAAGACAGTGGAAATAATGAACATAGTAAAGTTGGATAAGTTCTACTTACCTGTATGCTCAGTCAGTTATCACAGGAAGGGGAGGGTGGAATCTGAGCTTTTGAAAGCTGGCCATTGCTGGGTTACCTTGGCAGATAATCCCAAATGCCACTGAGGCAGTGAGGAACTTGAACATCTACTGTTACAGTTAAGCAGGACTTACACAACTGCATGTTTTGTACTTAAGCCCTAACTATTCCCATAGTGTGCCCAGTAGCATGCATAGGGTTCTGCATGCTGTGGGGCTTGGCAAGGAAATATCACCCACTTTGCTGTGTGATGTGACCCCTGAGAAGACCATTTCCCCCTTGAAACAAGTGTATCTGTATGATCTCAGGTCCTCACTCAAGTGATCCAAGTGCATGGAAGGTCCTCCTAAGCTTTGAAAGCTGACCAGATGTTACATCCTCAGCAGAATCTATCTCATATAGCTAAGGCTATTGAAACAGTGATCTATCAGAATATCTTACTGCTATGGTAAGCTTATTTATTCAACTGTACTTTCTTAATCCAATATCTAGTTTGCTTATTTTCCTTAGATTTTGTGAGGTAGTGAAATAATCAGTCACCAAACCCTGAGTTTTTGTAAACATAATTAATCTTGAGTTTTCACATATAGAGTCTGTAACATTTAGAACCAAATCATATGTGGTAACTTGTTATATTAAAACATGCTCTGCTTATTGACTTTCTGGTCCTGTAAAAATCTACCACCATTAAACGTATTATACGGAAGGAATTTCCCATTGTTACTCAGTGTTACAGTTCTAGTGTTAAGATCAGCACAAATTATAATTTTGGCCTTCGCATCATTTCTACTTTTCAAACTTCCATAGAATATTGCTACATCTCTCACTGCAAATTTGTCAGAGGGATTATATTCATTCAATGATAAGAAATTCAGTTTTCAACTTATTTCTAATGTGTATGTTGCCAAATTATAAATCTGTCTTACCTTCACACCTTTAGTGACATTTCTATTTCCTGATTTGCTTTATTTCCTTGCTAGCATAACGAAAGTCTCAAAATAGCGAGCTTTTATATTTTCTTCCTCTTCCACCCTATTTCTACTAGCACACACACTGATAAATATCGATGTGAAATTGTTCAATCTCGCCGTTTGTTCTTACACACGGGTTCGGAGCCGATCGCATCACAAGCTCTGCATCTAAGAGAAGCTCGAGACTCACTCTATATCCCATGATCCTCCCTGCTATCCCCCAGATCTAGTTTGCCGCTGCAACAAGATCACGTCGAGAGACCTCGGGCCAGTAGAATTTTTTTCTATTTTGCTCATCTTTTGATAAGAGTTGTTCTATCTTTTATATAGTGATATAGTAGTAGTGTGTGTGTGTTTTTCTACTAGTAGTTAGCTGTTTTCTTCTTATATATATATATATATATATATATATATATGTATAGTGTTTATAGGCTTGTTATAGTTGGTTAGGCCTACTTTTTCTGTCAGGGCTCTGACAATAGTTTATTATTAGTACTTAGATTAGATAGTTACTAGTATTTTAGGATTGCATTTAGAGTTTGTGTGCAGTGTTTCCATTATTCATATATATATTCATACAGTTAGATAGTGTGTTGGTTTTTGAACTGTTGCTGCTTAGACATGTCAGAAAAAGCTAAATCCGGTTTCAAGAGGTGTCAGTGTGGACAAAAAAATGTCCATCACGGACAATCATGCTTCCTGCGTCTACTGTCTTGGCCCTCTCCATTTGCAGGAGGACTGCTCTATTTGTCATTCCTTTAGTGGAAGGGTCATGATGGAGAGGCGCAGGAAGCTGATCGACAGAGGCTTAATTAAGCCAGACTTTTTGGAAGCCTTAGAGAAGGCTGATCAGACTTCTAGGTCTTCGAAGGGGTTGAAGAAGTTGAAGGTGTCAGAGCCCAGGTCATCGGCTCTGAGCACCTCTTCCAGAGTTCGTTCACTGGCTCCACAGACCTCGGGGCCGAGCATCGATCGATTACCTTTGATTGAGCCCCAGGACTTGGAACCGGTGTCGGAGCTGCCTCCACCGTCGATACTTCGATCGGTGCTGTCTTCAGCCCCTTCGACCCATTCTTCCAGGCCTTTGTCTGATACCGACGTGGATCGTGTGGTACAGAAGCTCATGGAGAACACAGCTCTGTCCAAGCTAATTGTGGTTTCATCCCCATTAGTGTCGAAACTGGAAGCCCTCCCTGTGTCACCGACGGATCCTCCTTCGAGACATACCCAGTCTTCGGAGCCAGGAGAAGATGAACTGATGATGGTGGAACCCTCGGTGCCGAAGCCTTCCATTGTGCGATCGGCACCACTGACTTCGACGCCTTCGGAGCCCATCGAGGAGTCGCGAAGCTGACAGTCTCTTCTTGGTTCCGGGTCCGAGAGCCGTACCGAATTTGCGGTCCCAACTCTCCCCCTCGGGGCCTCGGCGCAGATCAGTTCAGCTCCGTCCTCTGGGTCGGAGCCCCTGGTTCCAGTGTCGGGGAGGCTTCCGTGTTCTTCAGATCCGGAGGAATCCTCGGCCTGGAGCTCGGGGGCTTTCGACCTTATGAGGAAGGTCTTGTCTGAGAAGACATCTATTTCATCTGAGTCATCTTCTCCTTCCCCCAAAGGGCCGCATTCTACTTCTGTTTCCACGATTCCTCCCAAGCGTAGAGTCCCAACACCTCAGCTAGCCCCAGAGGGTGTCCCCTGTTCCTCGGAGGCTTCACCAGATGTCCCCTCTGATGAAGTTCCGAGGAAAAGATTGTGCAAGAGGAGGCACATTGATTCCCCACAGGAATCACTAACATCTGACACCGATTTGGATGAGGCAGAGGGGTCCCCACGGTCCCCCTCTGAGGATGTCTCATTTGCTGACATCCTGGAGATCTTAAGACAGAGGGGTGATTGGCAGTCGCTTGCCCCCACTGAGGATGAATTGGTGTTGCTGAAGGCGTTTGGGGCTCAACCTTCTACCTCCTGGTTGACCCCGCCCTTTGATGAGCTAATGGACCTGATAACTCGAAGGGCGTGGGAGACACCAGATGCAGTGGAACCAGTACCTCGAGACTGAACAAGTACATTACAGCCCCCCAGGACAAGACTTACCTTACCAAAGGAGTCCCAGTCGATGCTATGGTGGTAGCGGCAGCCACGAAAAAGGAAATGTCCGAAGCATCTTCCTCTGTCCATCCTCCTAACAAGGATTCTAGGACTATGGACAGGTATGGGAAACGCGTTTTTAGTTCAGCGACTTTTTCCATCCGTTCGCTGAACTACCTGATGCATTTTACGTGACTTCAGAGGGATCTCATTAAGGAGCTGGGAGATACCCTCCAGGGTAACACAGATGCTGCTGTCTTGGACAAAGTGACAGCACAGCTTAACACCCTCACTTTAATAGTCAGCTCGTCCATGAGGCTCATCTCGTATGCGGCCGAAGGTTCGAGTAGGGCTGCAGCCTCAGCGATTGCTCTATGTAGACAATCCTGGATGCGGCTGTGCTCCTTTGTGGAAGCCTTTAAGTCTTCCTTTGCCAACGCCCCCTTTGATGGTGCCACCTTATTTGGGCCCCAAGTAAAGGAGACTCTCACTCGGTGCGAGCTAGAAGGTAAGACCCTGTCTGCCATAGGGGTCCATTTTTCCGCCCCGACTAGACCATACCCCAAAGGGCAAAGAGGTGGAAAAATGTGGTTCCATAAGACTCAGGGATCTTACCAAACCACACAGAGTGATGCCCCCAGAGACAGAGGAGGGGGGAGAAATGGAAGACGCTGCCCTGGCGGCAAAGGGGGTCCGCAGCATCAGGGCGACAGGGATACTGTCCCTGGGAAGCCTTTTCAGCACTCCTGAGCGGAGGCCTGACTGTCCTACTCTGGAGGCAGTCGGGGGTCGCTTGGCTTTGTACCCAGAGGCCTGGCTAAACCTTACCTCAGATTCTTGGGTAAAAAGCATAATAACCAGAGGATACAGCATTCCTTTTATGTCCATTCCCCCAGCACAAAAGAGATTTCCAGATGTTCCACCCCATCTGCGAGATCCAGCAGCCTTAGAAATTGCAAAGCTGCTCGAAAAAAAGAGTCATCCAACCAGTCCCGGCAAACCAGAGAGGATCCAGAACTTACTCAAGGTTCTTTTTAGTTCCAAAGAAGACAGGGGACTGGAGACCAATATTGGATCTCAGCAAACTCAACTCCTTCGTGAAGAAGGAAAAGTTCCGGATGGTCACGCTACAATTGATCCTTCCCTTTATACAGAAGGGCGACTGGATGTGCTCTATAGATCTCCAGGATGCATACTACCACATCAAAATGGCCAGAGCGTCCAGAGATTACCTGCGCTTCCGGCTGGGGGCCAGTCATTTCCAATTTCGAGCGCTGCCCTTTGGTCTCACCTCAGCCCCCAGGGTGTTCACCAAATGCATGGCAGTAGTAGCGTCTCACCTGAGACGGCTAGGATTCCGGGTGTTTCCATATCTGGACGACTGGCTCCTTACCGCCACCACCAAGCATCGTCTTGTACAAGCCAGAGACTACACACCCAGCCTCTGTTCCCATTTAGGACTCTCAATCAACTTCAGAAAGTTTACCTTATCGCCCTCACAGTGTGTCTCATTCATAGGGGCAGAGTTAGATACAACTGCAATGATAATAAAGCTTCCCCTGATAAGAGTGTCAACTCTCAGGGATCAGGTCGCTATTCTTCTTCAGAGCAAGAAAGCTCCTGCCGCGCAAGTGCTGAAAGTTCTAGGCATGATGGCGGCTTCTCTTATTGCAGTTCCTTTGGGCAGAATGCGCATGAGGGTCCTCCAGTGGCTGCTCTTCGCGCAGTGGTCATTCCAGGAACTTCCTTTGTCACACAACATATTGATCACAGAGTCTTGCAAGCGGGATCTTCAATGGTGGATGGACAGTCAAGATCTGACGATAGGTCGTCCCTTTGTCCTGCCCAGCCCTGCAGCTACGATAACCACGGACGCTTCTCTGATGGGGTGGGGGGGACTTTTTCAGGGAAGAACAGTCCAAGGAGAATGGTCCAAAACAGAGTACAATCTGCACATCAATGTCCTGGAATTGAGAGCAGTGTTTCTGGCGTTGCAACACTTTCACGAATCTTTGCCTCTGGGAACAATAGCAGTTCAGACGGACAATATGTCAGTGGTCTGGTACATAAACAAACAAGGCGGAACCAGGTCTTACCCGTTATGCAGAGAGGCCCTGAGAATTTGGCAATGGGCTGCATCCACGGGTCGCTTTCTGATAGCAATGCACATCTCGGGGTCATCCAACATCATTGTGGACAGGTTGAGCAGAGCCATCCTGTTGCCACACGAGTGGTCTCTCAAAACTCAAGTGGTGGAAAAGATTTTCCACAGATGGGGCCAGCCTTGCTGCGATCTATTTGCATCCCCTTTGAATGCCAAATGCAGAAGCTACTTTGCCTTACTTCCCCCTCCGGGGAGTGTCCCCAGGGATGCTCTAGTGCACGATTGGCCCCCGGGTCTCCTGTACACATTTCCCCCTGTTCCTTTGATACCCAAATTTCTTCAGAAAGCCAGGAACCTGGAAAGGATGATCATCCTAATAGCATCATTTTGGCCTCGACAGATCTGGTTTCCCTTCCTTCGATCCCATCAGATAGAGGTACCTTGGATTCTGGACCCAGTGCCAGACCTGTTGACTCACTCATCAGGAGTTCCTCATCCATCCCTTCAATCCCTCAAATTGACAGCTTGGCTGCTCCTCTTCCCTGTTTAGCCAGGTCGAACCTTTTGTCCCTTGCAGTACAACACATTCTAATTTCTTCCCATAAAGCCTCCACCAGGAAGCTATACAGGAGCAAATGGAAGTGTTTTTTGTGTTGGGCATCAGATCAAGGTGTTGATCCATTGGTGGCCCCGCTACACAAAATATTGGAATTTTTATCTATACTTTTTCATGAAGGGGCCTCTACATCCACCATAAGAGTACAGTTAGCGGCCATATCTAACTTCCATGTAGGTGAAGGGGGTTCTACGATTATGTCCCACAGGCTTTATAAGGCCTTCATGAGGGGTACTTTTCACCTTCGCCCACCCATTCGAGAGACAATTTTTCCATGGAATTTAAATTTGATGTTGTCCCAGCTTATGCTACCACCCTTCGAGCCTGCTTCATCGTGTCCACTTAAGTTTTTGTCATGGAAGACTCTTTTTCTTATTGCTGTTACTTCAGCTCGAAGAATTTTGGAGCTATAGGCCTTGTCGGTGAGACCACCTTACATGACTTTCCATCCAGACAGAGTTTCCTTACGCACAAACCCGTCGTTCCTCCCCAAAGTCTGTTCTGTGTTAAATATTAACCAATCTATAGAACTCCTTACGTTTTTAAAAACCATTCAAATAAATTGGAATACATGTTGCACAAACTGGATGTACATAGGCAGCTGAGATTTTACCTAGACAGAACTAAAGATTACAGGAAGTCTGATCAGGTGTTTGTGTCATTCGCAGACAGTAGGAAGGGCATGGCGGTAACAAAAGGTACCTTATCCAAATGGCTTTCGGAGTGCATAAATTTTGTTCATTCAGCTACAAATCAACCACTGCCTTTCAAGCCTAAGGCTCATTCTACTAGGGCCATTTCTACTTCCTTAGCCCATGCAGCTCGCTTACTGTTGGACACTATTTGTGCGGCAGCGACGTGGGCAAAGCCTCATACATTTATCACACATTACAAAGTGGACAAGGCCTCTAAGGACAGGACTTCCTTTGGTTCCACTGTGCTCAGGAACGTTCTTCCGTGAGTCACCCAGGGTAACGGAGCTAGGGATGCTTCCCATGTGTAAGAACAAACGGTGAGATTGAACAATTTCACATAAAGAAGTTATGTCTTACCATAACGTTCCATGTGAATTGTTCATCTCGCCTTTGTTCTTACATTCCCTCCCTCCTTCCCCCACCACGTTCTGGAAGAACTGGTATAACTAGAGTTTGATTGGTCTATTTCTGAGTGAGTTGCATTATCCCCTCATTGCTGGGTTGCATTCCACCTTTACACCTATATGTGTTGTAGTTCTAATGTCTCAGTGTTAGGTGTGTGATTGCGTAGGCATTAGACGCAGTTGGTGTTAGAGCGGGATGGTTTCTTGCAAACTAGATCTGAGGGATAACAGGGAGGATCATGGGATATAGACGGAGTCTCAAGCTTCTCTTAGATGCAGAGCTTGTGATGCGACCCGTGCGTGAGAACAAAGGCGAGATGAACAATTCACATGGAACGTTATGGTAAGGCATAACTTCTTTATATCGTTTGTTTTGTCACATAGCAGTGTTGCAGGACATGATCTTTATTCTTCAATCCTTTTTTTTGTTGAGCTCATTTATCTAGATCACGTGCCATTTTCTACTTACCTTAGTCGCCACTCACCCCTGAATCCCTCAGTCATATCACAAAAAGCCCAATAAATTTCTAACATATACAATTTCTTTTTGAACATTTTTACTTATCATGCAGAGCCACTGAACATCACATTTAGGGTAGAGTTCTCTTTCTGTTTATCCACATAAAGTCCCTAGTATGATTCCTAAAATATTTAAGGAATGTTTTCATCATTAAAAGCTTCTTATTTGGCAATACTGGTAAGTTAACATTAGAGAGTGCTAAAGAGAAAAATCAGGGAGTATCTGGATAATATGCATTAGTTTAAAAATATTGTTGTTAAGTAACTCTTTTTGATAATATCTCCACAGCACAAAAAAATTCAATTCAACAAGTTAAGCAACAGAAAGTAGAAAGTGTTGTTGCCAAACTTAGGGAGCCTGTACAAGAAAAATAAGCAGAGATCCTGTAGAGGTATTAGAGATATTTCTGAAATTTTATGAAAATGTGTATAAAGCTGAGGAATGTGGAAATCAAGAAAAAGTACAAATGGAAATATTTATGAAAGACAATACTGAGGTTAGCTATAGATGAGGCTCAACAATTAACAGTTAAGATAGGAGGAGGAGATGAGATAACAAATGGTCATGTATAATCAGTCTGCAGGAATAGATGGCATTTCTGTGGAAGATTGGTAGCTAGGAGGGAAGAAAGGGATAAAGATCTGGAAGGTTTTGTTTAACAGTGTTTTAAAAGGAATGGAAGCACCAACATCCTGGAAGAAAGCTGTAGTGGCTGTAATACCTAAAGACAGTAAATACCCATCATACCAATATAGACCCATTTCAATCTTAAACCATGACTATAAACTTGTTATAATAGCTAAAATAAAGGCAAAGGTGTTGCCAAAATTGATAGATATGGATCAATGTGGTTTTCTAGAGGGGAGGCAAACATTTGGCAACATTAATAGGACAATGATGATCCAGAGGGAAGCAGTGTGTAAGAAAATACCACTGTTGTTTCTTGGGTCTTGATGCAGAGTAAGCTAGGATTTTAGGAGTAGGGCAATGGAAGCATTTGCATTCCCTGATACAATAATGCTGTTAATTAAGAGGATATGTGAGGGATTGGAGGCAAAAATTAAGGTAGGAGGGTTCCTCCCTAATAAGTTGTCTCTGAATACAAGAACCAGGTCAACAAAGTAGTCCATGCATTAAATAAAAATGCAAAACTGAAACAGTAGAATATAAACACATCAACAACAATTGTTTGTTAGCAGTCTAATACAGCATTACAGGTGATTTAAGATCCTGGCACTTAAACATCGCCAGACTTGCAGCCAGCTAGTCATAGTAGGGGAGAAGAAAAAACATGGTGGGGAAACGTTAACATCACTTTTTAAATGTGCAAGGCATGCTGAGAGAGGGAGAAATGAGAGCAGAGGGGAGATAAGTGATAAAGGAATGTAGAAACAGGTAGAAGACCCGAGCCAAAGAGAAGGACTCTTCATTAACAATCAGGTCAGTTAGAAAGGATAAATGGAGAGGAGTAATTTACCAGAAGGGCAGATGGAGAGAGTGAAAACTAGTGAATGGTAGAGTAGACGTTCTTGACAGAAGTAGGTGGAAGGAAAAGAAATGGGGAATAATGCAAATACAGGACTACAGTAAAGGTAAAGGGGTTTAGAAGTATCTGGAAAAAAAGGTAGGTATAGCGCAGGGAAGTAGAGGCAAGAATTGGTGAGCAGAGTGTGGAGAAAAAGTTATGCAGGCTATGAGGGCAGCCAGAGACTGATGGTTATACTGGGAAGGAGAGAGGGTAAAAAAGAGTGGAGTGGATAAGGGGAAACGAAGAGGGCAGAGAAGAGAGAAAACAGATTAGTGATTAGGGGAACACTGGGAAGTTAGAGCAGCCTGGTGATGTACAGGAGGGACAGGGGCTAACAGCTTATATTTAGCACAGACACCTACTAACATCTATAATACTGGAGTCTGGAGGGGTTGATGTACAGCAGGTCATGGGTCCCATGAGGAGGTAGCTAGATGTAGTACACATTGGACCATGGTGTAAAATAATATCTATAGTACTGGAGTCTGGAGGGGTTGGATGTACAGTAGGTTGTGGGTCCTGTGAAGAGGTAGCCAGATGTAGTACATGGACCATGATGTTAAAAATTACAGATCGCCAGACTTGCGGCCAGCTAGTCAGAGAAGGGTAAGGTCAATATGGATGACAAGATTCACCTCTCAAACTTCACCTTGCTGTTGCTGTGAATTTCTTGACATTCATGTCTGAAATATATAAAGATAGCTTATGTTCAGACACCTGATCATAATTCTCTATATTGTGGCCATATTACATTATTTTTTATTTGATCACAGTCAGACATCTGATGGAAAAGGAACAGTAGCCAACAAAATTTTAACTCTTTTTTGCTGCATCTTCAGTTATTAGTCTGTCAGTTGGTCTTATCCAAGCATTTTCTGGAGAGATAAGTACCCTTCACTGGGTTTTCTTCTTGCTTTTCCTTGCTACCTCAATATGGTGTTACAGTTTACTGTTAGTTATTGCTTTTAGCCTTTTGGATTGTGATATTTTTGAAGTACTTTACAAGACTGATGATGTCCCCAGAATACCCTATCAGCTAGTGTACTTGTGGGACATGTTTCTCCAGTGGATCACCACCATCAGTAACTTTTCTGTCTAGAAGATGATCTCATGGGCAACAAAATTTCCACAATGGCTTCTAGTGTGTGTAAAACGAATACTCCAACAACAGTAAACACCTTGGTGGCCGAAAATCAGTGTGAACACTTCACAGTTATTTAAAATTTATTAAATGCTTTCAGCTTTCACTGAGGTCTTTTTCAGAATGACATTCACAAAAAGTTCACATGACTTGTATACATGGTGAGCTGATTAAATGACAAATCATCTGATGTCACTTCAAATAAACAAGACTAGACAGTCAAGAGGAGAAGGTAAACACTTGCACCACACCACACATCACATAGTCCCTCAAAACCTACACCACCAATACACACACATAGAAACACAAAACACACACCTACATTCGCGGAGGCTCTCAATAAAAACCTGCCCAAGCATCAGGGACATCCAAAGCATAAACGCAAGCAAACTCCACCCCCCAACACAACCCAAATGACACATAGCCCACAAACTCAGTGTGCCACTCAACCACAGCCCATAAGGCATAACAACGTACCCAACACTCTAGTCATAGGTGACTATAGTCAGGCACACTGATGTTCCACTCACTAGACTAAACAAGGAGAAAGTTACTGTCAGCTGCCTGGCAGGTGCCAGGATCTATCATATAACGCATGCACTCAGGTCACTCCACGATAAGTACAAATATGACACTGTCATTGTCCATGTTGGTGTGAATGACCTGAGACGTACCTCCCTGGACTACATGAAAAGAGACATGGAGGAGCTCTCCGATCTTGTATCCCAGGCAGGTATGACCTTAACCCTGAGTAGCATCCTGCCATCACCCAGAATGATACCACAGTACAAGGACAAAATGATTGACTTCAACAATTGGCTAAGCTTCTGGTGTCATTCTAAGGGGATCCTGAGGGGTATTCAATGGCAGCGACAACATATGGAGGCGTGTTTGTCCTTTAAGGTAATACCTAGAGGACTAAGAATACTCAAAATGCCCACCTTTGGTACTGTATACCCTGATCTACTCACTAAGTGGCAAAAGCTGAATCTGGAGACAAGCTTTGCCTATATTAGACTGTTGATTGAGTAGTATAAGGAAATTGAGTCATCCTATAGACAAGAAATAGTGTCTATAGAGAACGAACTAATGAAATTAGTGAGTATAGCTGAAAAAGAACGGCTCTCTGCTGATGTTTCTTCCAGAATTGCTCTATTAGATAATAAGCTATTACTTGATAAAAAGAAAAAATTGGAGAGAGACTTAATCGATTTTCAAAAAGGCCAGGTGTTTTCTTGGCCGAAAATCGAGAATAAGAACAATACCAACAGTTATGCAAAAGTTACTAAGACTGCTTTTAGCCAGAGGAATGACAATACAGATACTGTCGCTTTAAAAACGAATTCTATAAATCTGGGAACTGAAGACACACCCACGACCATGACGGCAGAATGTAGAGTGGTGCAGGAAGATGTAGATACACATGGGGAAGCTGGTAATGGTGTTCCAGTTCGCATTAATGCTATAACATCTACTATAGTAGAAGCGCCAGGCACTAGTGGCCATGCGTTTAAGGATTTAGGAGCTAGGAGCAAGTTGGCTGGTCCTGAAGTCAACTTACCTGCTGGAAAGAGTTCTTTTTCTTTTCCGTTACCCATACGGAAGCCATCGCAAATGAACTGGTCTCCACAAGGTGCAACAAGGAAGCGAAAGATGGCCGAGGAGAAATACGAATTTCAGAAAAAGGTACTGAAATCTACAACGAAGATTTAGTAATAAATATTTCTAATTATGTATTAACCAAACAAGAAAGGTCATTGTTAAATCGTGGCCTGTCATTTATTCCATCTAAAACTGCTGATGTGACAAACATTGTAGTTGATTTAAAAATGTTTATAAGACGAATTGGCCTTAGTTTAATGTTTGGTAACAGTGCAGAAGGAAAAAGGAATGCTTTTGTAAAACCATCCACCTTTATGCCTGTAAGTCATCCTATTTTAGATGCCTTTGAGAAGGCATGTGAGAGAGATCTGTTTGAGCTATATAAAAGTGGCAATAAACCACAGTTCTATAACTTAAGTTATGATGAGTTTTTGAGTATAAAGAAATTACAGAATAACTCAGAAATAGTTATCAGACAAGCGGATAAAGGGGGTGCAATTGTTATACTAGATGCACTAATGTATGACAAAAGTATAAATTTGATGTTAAGTGATGTTGAAACTTATGGTACTTTGAATGCCTTGACTTTAAATGAATTGATAAGGAACGTAAATGCTAAGCTATATGACATGCTGCTTTGTGGTACAATTGATGGGGATTTATATAAGTTTTTATTAGTAGAACAACCCACTATACCCATATTTAGGGGATTACCGAAAAAACACAAAGCTTTGGATAACCCCCCTATGAGACCCATAGTTTCAGGTAGGGGTTGGGTATTAGAACCAGCCTCTATTTACGTTGAACAACAATTGAGACCCATTGTAAATGATACAAATACAATATTAAGAGATACAAAAGATTTTCTTGAAAGCTATGGTGACTATTTAGCTACCTTAGAAACTAGGAATGTTATGGAAAAAGAGTTATTGGTAACCCTAGATGTGGTTTCGTTATTCACATCTATTCCTAATGAGATTGGAATGGAGTATTTGAGGTTGTTTTTGATTGGGAAAGATGTACCTAGGAATTTGATCTTTAGGGTTCTAGCACTTCTTGACCTAATATTAAATAACAATGCTTTTGTGTACAAGGAAAGCTATTATCTACAAACGAAAGGGGTGGCAATGGGCACCCCTTGTGCAAATTCCTATGCCAACCTAGTGTTGGCTTATTGGGAAAACACATATATATTAAGAAATGAATATTTTTATAGGAATATAAGATATTATAAACGTTTTGTAGATGATGTTTTTTTGGTTTGGATAGGTACTGAAAGAGAGCTCAATGAATTTGTCCATTATATAAATGGAACAACGACCTTTTTAAGTTTTGAATGCGAAAGCTCCACATCTAATATGGAGTTCTTGGATGTACAAATATGGAAAAGTGAGGGTGATGTGCACTCAGAGATGCATAGGAAGTCATGCTGGAGAAATAATATCTTACATCGCACTAGCATGCATCCTAAGCATGTCTTTTCTAATATAGTTACAGGACAGAGTATGAGAATCTCCCGACTTACTACGGATGAGGAAACATTTAATAAGACACAACAAGTGTTAATGGAGAATTTTAAAACAAGAGGATATGATACACTTGAGGTGAAGGAAGCTTTAGTGTCTGTTGAATCAAACAGAGACAGTAGAGGGAAACCCTATTTGTACAGACAGAAAAGAGATCATGATTGGAGAAGTAACAATAGGTGCATGCAAAGTTATAAGAGATTGATCATTCCCTATTGCAATCTAGACATGAAGATAAAAGAAGTAATTAGGAGAAATTGGAATATCTTAACAATAGATGATAAAATAACAGAGATAGTGGGTGATAGACCCAGTTTTGCACATAAGAATATGAAGTCACTTAAAAGGTTGCTATGTTATGAGAGTGAGGGCTTTAAACCTATTGATTCTATGAGAATAGGAACTTTTCCATGCAGGGGTTGTAACAACCAATGTACTTTTATATCTGGTAATAACATCGTTGCACATCCTGACACTGGAAAGATTTACCGTATGAATTTTTATGCTGATTGTAAATCGAGAGATATCATATACATTGCTGTGTGTCAGACTTGCTCATGCTTTTATGTGGGCATGACTAATAGAAGTCTGAGGGAACGCATTAGAGAACATGTATATGAAATACACAAAGAAAATGAATCTAATGCTCTAGCTAATCACATTCTACAGCAAGGTACATCACATAAATTTAGTTTCACAGTGTTAGAATTAAGAAGGAAATCTAATAGGCTAGGTAATATCAGAAATTACACTGAAGAAAAGGAAAATAAATGGATTTTAAGGTTACAAGGACACAAAGGGCATGGTTTGAATGAACGTGTGACACTTAAACCTTTTTTGGCAGCACGTTCATATGTACATTGAGTTCTTAATATAATATGGAAAATATAAGTGTGATGTTCAGTTATTTTATAATGTATTTTAAATAACATTTGTATGTGTTGTAATAATTTTATAGAGATGCATTTATAAGTGCCCTTTTACTGAATATTGATTTAGTATCATATTAATTAATTCACATTTCTGATTGGTTGAATGTGTTTTTTGTATAGTATTTAAATGGTTAGATTTTATGGCAGTTATTTAAGTCTGATGAAGCGTTCTTGAAACGTGAAAGTGCTTACTTGCTGCAGTATTAAAGGTTTTTATCATCTTCATTTGGTCGTGTTGAGCCTCTTCTGTTCTTGGACAACTGGATTTTGTATATCGGTGGAAGGCTCTTTACTCAGTGCCACTTTGTTGGTTTATATATCCAGTATTTGTCTGCCTGGGACGACATGATCGACAGTCCACGATGCTTTGCCAGAGATGGCCTGCACCTGTCGCCCTTAGGATTCCGGATACTGGCTAAGGCTCTTGACACCACCCCTATAGTGCCTTTTTTAGGCAAGGTTCAAATGACAAATTCACCACTGTAATAGGTACAAGAAAGCAAAATCTGAGGGTAATGCTACTCAATGCTAGAAGTCTAAACCTCAAAATGCATTCACTCGAGGCACTCCTTAAAATGGAGAACATTGACATCTGTGCAGTGACAGAGACCTGGTTCAAAGCTCCAGAGAGCACCTCTGCATTACCAGGCTTCAATTCATACCACACCTTTTGGCCACCTAACCCAGAAAGAAGCACTAAAGGCGGAGGTGTGTCCATATTCATTAAGGATATCCACACCTCCAGGCTAGTTGCACAGCATAATGCATCCGAAATTATCCAAGTGCAACTAACTCTGGGCAAGACCGCAATCCAAATTGTAGCTTGCTACAGACCCCCCATCATGCCCCAGGATTCACACTCCTCATTTCTTGATACACTGGAAAGTATTAGGGTACAACCCAACACCCTAATAATGGGTGATTTCAACTACCCCACCATTAACTGGGAAAACTACTCATGTACCAACTCTTTTGCTCACCGTTTTCTAAAATTCATAAATTCCAACGCCTTGGATCAACTTATTCACACCCCCACCAGGGGCAGCAATATCCTAGACCTGGTCATTACCAACATGGGAAACCGGTGTTCCGCACCAGAGGTCAATTCCTCATTGGTCAGATCCGACCAAAAGCTAATCAGCCTAGACATCCACATCCCACCCCCAATTAGGGAAACCATCGTAAAAAACTTCTCCAAAGCCAACTTCACACTTCTTAAGACAGAAGTGGCAAACTTCATGACACCCATGCAGATGGACAATAGAGGTATGACTGCCAAATCCTACACAAATGCACTTTATAAGCACTTACACGAGTGCATGGATCATGCTATCCCTAATAGAACCAAGATGTTATCCTCCAAAAAAAGGAAGCCAATCTGGTGGTCCTCTACCATAAACAAACTCTACAGCAGAAGAAAGAAACTGTTGCAAAAAAGAGTAAAATCCCATGACTGGAGGAACTCCCTGGTCAACCTCAGTAAGAAGCTGAGATCCCTCATAAAATCCTCCAAAGCTAGTTACGAAAGCAAAATTGCCACTGACTCTAAAGACAACCATAAAGCATTCTATAGCTATATCAAGAATCTAAATGGGAACACTCAGATCTGCTCGGAGTTACAGCACAATGGCACTAAATATACAGAACCAACTGATATTGCCAACATCCTAGCAGATAGGTTCAGTGCTAACTTTACCCCCCTCTCACCCCCTAGAGGGCCCATCTCTATACCGGAAGAATGCAAAGATCCTATAATCACAGCTGCACAGGTAAAAAACACACCAAGAACACAGCATCCATGGGACCTGACAATATCCCAGGCTGCGTTCTACATGAACTACAGAATGAACTGGCACCCTACCTAAGTACCATGTTCAGTCATAGCCTCACCTCAGGCTTTGTACCCACTGAATGGTGCACCACGATGGTTATCCCACTCCACAAAGGGGGAGCCATGACAGACCCCAGGAACTACCGCCCCATTAGCCTGACGAGCCTGGTCCGCAAGGCCATGGAATGTCTCATCGTGGAACTCATAAACAAAGACATTGGTAATCTCCAAACCCTGGACCCTACCCAGTTTGGATTTGTAAAAGGCAGATCATGTCTCCTAAACCTGATTGACTTCTTTGAAGCAGTCACCAAAGCCATAGATGAGGGTAAAATTGTTCACACAGCTTATCTAGATCTCGCCAAGGCTTTCGACACCACCCCCCACTCTGGAATTATAGATAAGCTCACTAAACTAGGTATAAATCCCTATGTCACAAGATTGGTTGCCAACTGGCTCACGGACAGAACCCACACTGTGAAAGTAGCGGATTCCAAATCCAACATCAGACCAGTGACAAGTGGAGTACCACAGGGTTCAGTCCTGGGTCCTCTCCTGTTTGGTATCTACTTCTCTGAAGTGCAGGCCAACACAGAAGGTCTTTATTAACAAAGTTTGCAGATGACTGCAAACTAGGAGCCATAATCGAAACTCCTAATGATGTGGACAAACTACAAAAGGGCCTCACTGAGACAGATACCTGGTGTCAAAGCCATGGCCTGAAGCTCTCTTTAGTTATGTTAGGAACCTGGGTGGTAATTCCCAGATATGCTCAGAATTAGTCCAAAATGACAAAAAATACACCGAACCCACAGACATTGCCAACATCCTAGCTGACAGGTTCAGCGCAAACTCCCCCTCCCCACCAAAAGGGCAAATATCTATCCCAGCAGAGTGCTGCCCCCCTGACATCTCAGATGCTCAGGTAAGAGCCGCCCTCTCCAAAGCAAAAAACACAGCATCAATGGGACTAGACGGTGTCCCGGGCTGCGTCCTACATGAACTCCAAGAAGAGCTAAACCCAAACATAAAACTACTGTTCAATCTCAGCCTTACTACAGGATATGTGCCCAAAGAGTGGCGTACAGCAACAGTGGTCCCTCTCCATAAAGGTGGTGCCTCAACGGATCCTGGAAACTATCGCCCCATAAGCCTGACTAGCTTAGTTTGCAAAGCTATGGAAAGGATCATCATGGACCTCATAAATAAAGATATTGGGGACCTACAGACACGGGATCCTACCCAGTTTGGCCTTGTTAAGGGCAGATCCTGCCTCTTAAACCTGGTTGATTTCTTTGAAACAGTCACTAAGGCCATTGATGAGGGGAAGGTGGTCCACACAGCCTACCTGGACCTCGCAAAAGCCTTCGATACAATACCCCACTGGCATTATAGATAAGCTCACCAGCTTAAATATAAACCCCTATGTCACTAGATGGATTGCAAACTGGCTCAAGGACAGAACCCACATGGTTAGAATTGCTGGAGCCATGTCAGACTCCAAACCAGTTACAAGTGGTGTCCCACAAGGCTCAGTCCTGGGACCTCTCTTGTTCGGTATATATTTCGGAGGTACAGGCCAACACGGAAGGACTGTGGCTGACCAAGTTCACAGATGACTGCAAACTGGGCGCCATAATCGACTCTCCAGCTGACACAAGCATCCTCCAAAAGGGCCTCATAGAAACAGACAACTGGTGCCAGAGCCATGGCCTCAAGCTAAATGCCAAAAAGTGTATAGTCATCCCCTTTGGCAAAAACAAAGTGCCCACAAATTACCACATAGGTGGTAATCCATTAAGTACAGAAGAAGTAATTCGGGACCTGGTGACCCAAGTTGATAGCAATCTCTCATTTGACAACCACGTGGCCAAAGTGGTTAGAAAAACATTTTATATAGCCCACCTAATCATGAAGGGATTCACATCTAGATCAGGGGACATCATCGTGCCTCTTTACTCATCCCTCATCAGGCCCATAATTGAGTACAATGCCCCTTTTGGGATGTACCTTACCAGACACCTGCAGCAACTGGAAAGACCCCAAAAGTACCTCACCAAGAGGATCAAAGGGCTCAAACAGATGCCATATGCTGCCCGGTTAAAGAAACTCCAGCTCTACTCAGTGGCATACCGCCTGTTCAGAGGCGATCTGTGCCTGACGTATAAAGCCATGTCCAACCCGGAATTAATGGACATGCTGCACCTCAGAAAATCCAAATCCCATCGAGCTACGCGCTCGAGAGACTTGAACCTCAGCACTGAAATAAATAGGACATGCTGGAGGGACAGATTCATAACCCAGAGGCTCCTTTCACTCTGGAATAAAATCCCAGTCCAGGTTAGGCAGAGTCCCTCATTGACTCTCTTCAAGAGGAATCTTGATGAGTGGATGGGAGATTGTAGGTTTACCCCGGGTATCATTTCTGTGTCACTGTTAGACAGAGGCACAGTATACTAACCTCAAAAAAGGGCATAGCAAAATAAATTTAAAATGGGTGGCGAAAGCCAAACACATTCTGGCTAGGCTTATAAATGCCCTAGGGCAGATAGCCTAGTATGAACCAATGAACCTAAAAGTGTATTGTCATCCCCTTTGGTAAAAACTCTGTACCCATGAACTACCACTTAGCTGGTAGTCTACTTAATGCCGAAAATGTGATGAGACCTTGGGACACAGGTGGACAGTAGTCTCTCCTTTGATAATCACATCGCCACAGTGGTCAGGAAATCCTTCTACGTGGCTCATCTCATCACAAAAGGATTCTCATCCAGAAAAAAAAGAGGTCATTGTTCCCCTCTACTCATCACTCATTAGACCCATTATAGAGTACAACGCCCCTTTTGGTATGTACCTCACAAGACATCTACAACTACTGGAAAGACCAGAGAAATACCTCACAAAGAGGATTACTGGCCTCAAACAGATGCCCTATGCAGAACGTCTCAAAAAACTACAGCTTTACTCCATCGCATATCGCCTACTGAGGGGCAATCTCTGCCTAACATACAAAGCTATGTCAAACCCAGAGCTGTTGGACATGCTCCACTTAAAGAAATCCCAATCCCTCCGAGCTACATGCTCTAGGGACCTAAACCTTGTCACCACAATAAACAGAACATGCTGGAGGGATAGATTCCTGTCCCAGAGACTTCCCATACTCTGGAACAGACTACCTATCTATATCAAACAGAGCTCCTCATTAGCACTCTTCAAGAAAAATCCTGATGATTGGATGGGAAATGGGAAATTCACCCCGGGGATCACTTCTGTGGCTCTGCTCAACAGGGGCACAGGAAAATAATTTTCTTGGGTGGCGAAAGCCAGGGTACATTTTTTGGCTAGGCTTGTATGGGCCCTAGGGCCAATAGCCTAGTACCTACCTATGAACCTATGAACCTATGAAATATACTTGTCTAGTATAATTTATTTACATCTTATTAATCTTTGTTTTTTCTTTAAAACACATTAGAACCTTACATTTAGTGAGAGGGTATTTTACATTTGGGAATAAAGAATTGCTTGCCTTCTAATAAAGGGTACCTGAAACTGCTGGGAGACTGAACAGTTTGAACCTACTGAAGTCCCTCCTGTTTTTCAGGTTGGAGTTGTAGTCTCAGCCACCAACCTCTAGAAAGCAAGACAGATTCAACAGAATAGTTTGCACAGAATATTAAGGCTATGCGCTGTTAACAAGCTGCTTCCTGGAATACAAGGTTTGATATCCCCAGCCACCATTTGCCTAGTGTGTGACTGTTAGCAAGTCACTAAATCATACTGTGCTCTGTGACAATTGGGAAATCAGGCCAGGGTCTTAAATGATCTCCTGGACTGCAAGCCTAGCAACTGCCTATGGATGTGCAGGAAATAGTTAATCTCTGCAGAAACCCTGTAGTAGATACAGTGATAATTTCTTTGGCTCCTGTAAGGTGATCAAAGCTTGCTCTTGCTGATACCACCACTCCAAATAGTAAAGAAAGGAGAGCACTTGATTTATTAGAAAAAAATGTATAACTCCTCCTCTACCCAAGGAATAAGAACTATTAACTGTTACATCAACATGATACAGCGCCAAAATGATATTCTAAAGCAAATGGATGCTACCACTGAGGATAAAAAAAGGCAACCTTGGAACAGTGATTGCTGAAGCTGTTTCATACTGCAGGAAGAGTTGGAAAGCATTCTATTCAGTGTGGGAATGACTTTGTTGATAGTTTGGCAGGGATGGCTGTCTTTAACACAGTTATGAGATGTGCATGGCTGACAGTCTAGAATTTACAAGAGAATGTTAAGGAACAGATTTTGTGTGATCCTTTGGATAAATTATCTGCAAGCTGGGCTTATGTCCTAGGTTGTTTTCATGAGATCAGAAGAAAAATGAACACTGTGCAAATGGTGAAACAGCATTTATATTCACCATTCCCTAAATATATTAATGACTTCCCTCCAAAGCAGTGGACCTTTTATAGAAACATTCAAATTCAGAACAGTTTAAAAGGGAAATAAAATACTATCTGGTGTTGTCATTTTTATTCATTCCTCAACTGCTGTGTCTCATATCTGACTCAGCCACTTCTACTAGACTAATGGATCCAGCTCTGAAACTCCATCTACTCTTTACATCCTCTTCCACAAGGCAGCCAGCCCAAAGTCTCCAGGACACCCACCAGAGTATACTGATATCTTCAAATACTTCTCCAGAACATCCCACTGAAGAAGTTCCTAGGAACAAAAAGTCTAAAAGGAGGCACTTGGACTCTGCCCAAGAGTCTGTCACAGAAGATACCGATTTCAATGAAGGGGTCCCCAAGATCACCACCTAATGATGTCTCCTTTGAAGACATCCGTGAGATTCTTAGACATAGGGGTGGTTGGTCTACTGATAACCCTTCCCAACAGGAATCAGAATTCCTAGAAGCCTTTGGTGCTGGGCAATCTACCTCCTGGGTGACTCCACCCACTGATGAGCTTACTGATCTGGTCTCTTGCTGGGCATGGAAGGAATCTGACTCTGTTGAGCTGATCCCCAAAAGACCAGATAGGATTCTGGCACCACCAAATGATATGGAGTTTTGGAGCAAAGGAGTACTAGCTGATACCATGGTCATAGCGGTGGCCACAAAGAAGGAACTAGCAGAGCAAAGTTCCTCTGTTCATCCCCCTAACAAGGAGTCTAAAGCAATGGAAAGATTAAGGAACCATATGTATGCTTCAGCGACCTTTGTGCTTTGGTTGTGAACTATTTGGCACATTTCACCAGACTCCAGGTGGACTTGATTAAAGAACTCACCAAATCCCTCTTTGGGACCATTACTTCAAAGGCGGACCATTCAATTGCATCTCAGTTGGCTACGGTACAGTACATTTCCACCTTGCTCATGAGGCTCATTTCATATGCTGCTGAAGGTACCTCAGGGGTGGGGTGGGGGGGGTTCAGGCATTTCCATTAGGAGACATGCCTGGATGTGCCTGTGTGATTTTGCAGAGCTCTGCAAGTTTTTTTTCATCAATGCCCCCCTTTGATGGAAATTCTTTGTTTGGCACCAAGGTTAAGGACACATTATCCAGGTATAAGCAGGAAGGAAAATCCCTGTCTGGCATGGGCATACATTTTTCGACCCCTAAAGGACCTTTTTCAAGAATCAATGAGGTGGCCAGAAAATATGGTTTAAGAAGTCCCATGGTCCCCTACAAGATCCATGTGGAGATATTTCCCTCAGAGGCAAAGGAGGGAATTCTAACAGAAGACACCATCCATGTGGCAGAGGTGGCCTGCAAAACCAAGGATCTAGTGAAAGGATCTGTCAGAGAAGTTATCAGTGCTCCTGAAAGGAGGCCCAATTGTCCAACTGTAGAGGCAGTCAGGGGTCACTTATCCCTGCACCAGAGAATCTGGCTTGAGATTGCAAAAGATTCATGGGTCCAGTGGATTATTTCCAGAGGTTATATAATGCCCTTTTCCCCTTCCCTCAACAGTAAACAAAATTCCAGATGTTCCGCCCAATCAGAGAAAAGCACCAGCACTCCCGATGTTCCACCCAATCAGAGAAAAGCACCAGCACTCCCGATGTTCCACCCAATCAGAGAAAAGCACCAGCACTAGAAATAAAAAAGCTGCTCAAAAAAAGAGTAATCCAAGAAGTCCCACCAGAGCAGAAAGAGTCTGGAACTTACTCAAGATTATTTTTAGTGCCAATGAAAATAGGAGACTGGAGACCAATTTTGGATCTCAGCAATCTGAACAAGTCAATTCAGTACACAATGTTCTAGATGATCATGGTTCAGTCCATTCTGCTTTTCTGCACATGACATGACTGGGTGTGCTTGATAGATGTTCAGGATGCATACTGTCACATAAAAAGGAACAGGCAATCCAGAAAATACCAACATTTCTGGCTGGGAGCCAGTCATTATCAGTTCAGAGCTATGCCCTATGGTCTCACCACAGCCCCCAGGGTGTTCACCAAATTCATGGCAGTTGTATTAGCTCATTTGGGACTGCAAGGATTCAGGGTATTTCCATATTTGGATGACTGGCTCATAACCGCTCCGACCAATCATCAACTGATCAAGGCTCATGATTATGTACTTCTGTTATGCTCTCTCCTGGTAATTACTATCAGTCACAGTAAATCTCAATTAAAACCAACTCAAGTACTATAATTTATAGGAACTTTGTTCAACACAGTTTTCTTGACAGCCTCTCTTCCTCTACATATGGTTCAAACCATATGTTTACAGGTCAAAAAGTTCATTCACAATTCCTCTCTTTCAGCCCAGAAAATTCTTCAGGCTTTGGGGTCAATGTCTGCTGTAATAATCCTGATTCCATTAGCAAGATACCATATATGAATCCTTCAGCAGACTATAGCAACTCAATGGTCTATCTTCCACCATCCTCTATCCACCCAGATCAGGATAAACTAGATATGCAAAACTTACCTACTGTGTTGGATTCAGTCTGACCAAGTTCTTCAACGTCTCCACTTCACTCTTCCACAGCCCAAGACCATAATGACCACAGATGCTTCCCAGATGGGGGGGGGCATCTTTTAGGACAAAGAGTCCAAGGCACATGATCCCCTGAAGAGGTCAGTTTGCATATCAATATCCTGGAGATGAGAGCTGTTCTTCTAGCATTACAGGCCTTCCAAGACACTCTCCCCTCTGGGACCATTGCAGTTCAGACAGACAATATGTCAGTGGTAAGGTACATCAACAAAAAAGGAGGTACCAAATCTTACCCCATGTGTCGAGACGCTTTGAGGATGTGGCAGTGGGAGATCACATCCAATTGTTTACTGATCGCAACACACATCCCTGGGAATTCCAGTGTAATAGTGGACAAATTCAGCAGCTCCATCCAAATGCCTCACAAATGGTCTCTCAACATGAAAGTCGCAAAAGAGATGTTCCGTCAATAGGGCAAACCTTGCTGTGATCTTTTTGCATCTTCCTACAGCAACAAGTTTAGCAGGTTCTTTGGCATTATCCCCCCATGGAAGAGTCACTGAGAGATGCTCTTCTCCACAACTAGCCTCCCAGTCTCCATTATGGATTACCCCAACCCCTCTAATCCCCAAATTCCTTCAGAAAGCATCTCAATTGAAGAGCACAGTCATCCTCATTGCCCCTTTTTGGCCTCGTCAAATTTAGTTTCCATTTCTTTGGCCTCATCTACTTTGCCTGGCTTGGATTCTGGATTCAATAAAAAACCTTCTGTCTCAGCCAATGGACTTGATACAGCCAGATGTTCTAGGCCTAAAGTTGACTGCATGGTTTCTCCAGTCCCGCTGATAGTGAGACAGACTAGGCTCACCTGTCCATCACAGTCTTCCATTATCTCACAAAGGTTATACTAGAAAGGTCTACAAAAGCAAATGGAAAAGGTTTGTCTTTTGGGGCAGCAGAAAGATATTGATCCCTTTTCCACTCAAATTTCTAAAGTAATTGAGTTCCTTGCTACAATTTTTAATGAAGGAGCTAGTTCTTCTACTTTTAAAGTACAACTAGCTGCTATTTCTAATTTCCACATTGGAATTACTAATTCATCTTTGGCATCTTCCAAACTCTGTAAAGCATTTATAAGATGAAGCTTTCTTCTCGACCCCTTTGGGATTTAAATATTCTTTTACAATTATTGACTCAACCACTGTTTGAACCATCAGCTAAATGTGATTTAAAATTTTTTGTCATGGAAAACTCTATTTTTAGTAGCTATTACCTCTGCTGAACAATTCCAGAAATTCAAGCATTATCTTCTAAGCCTCTTTATTTGATTTTTCATAAGGACAGAGTATCCCTACAAACCAGTCTATCCTTCCTTCCTAGGGTGCTGTCAGAATCCAATATTAATCAACCAATCTCCCAGTCTTTTCAAAATTTTCAAATAGAGTATTTGCTGCATCTGCTTGATGTTCATCAACAGTTACATTTTTATTTACATAGAACAAAAGTTTTCAGTGAATCAGATTAATTATTTCTTTCTCAGAATCAAAACTGGGCAAACTAGTTACTAAAGTGACTTTATC
Source organism: Protopterus annectens (assembly GCF_019279795.1). NCBI lineage: Eukaryota > Metazoa > Chordata > Ceratodontiformes > Protopteridae > Protopterus > Protopterus annectens. The sequence goes on along the minus strand of NC_056725.1, from coordinate 1,166,914,574 downwards.
TAAATGGTTGACTGATTGCATCTCATTTGTATATAAGAAATTGAGTTTGTCTTTACAAAAATATCCAAAGCTCATTCCCCCAGGTTAATAGCGACTTCCTCAATGTTTTTATCCAGATCATCCTTTGTTGATATCTGCACAGTTGCAGCTTGGGCCAATCCTTAACCCTTTATTGCATACTACAAATTAGATCTGGTCTGCAGGGGAAGAGCAGCTTTTGTTACTCAGGAATATCCTTCCTTAGGGTCATCCCAGAATTTAGCTGGGGACTCTGTCCCAGTAGTTGAGGAGAAATGAAAATTGACATCAGATAAAGAAGTTATTTACTCACCATAATGTTCCATCTGTGTTGTCCGTTTTCATTCTTCCTCAACTTCTCTCCCTCCACCCCCCTACCAGTCTGATTTCTGGAAGGATTACATGATGCTGTAGGAACCATTGTTCCTTTATTGAGCTCCAGATACTGTTATCTTAATTTTCTCTAACTGGTTAGCTTAAAGAACAACGAACAAGCTCTGAAGTAAGGAGGGAGTTTTGGTGCATTATATGTAAGAGAGGAGCTCGAGAGGTTTCATTGTTTCACGAGCTAGAAAAAATGGCAGTCAGATCCGAAGGTCAAATCCAAACCCAATGGTTGTGAAAGTATGAAAATGAACAACACAGATGGAATGTCATGTTGAGTACATAACTTCTTTTTTCACAAGTCCCCAGGCTTTCTCCAGGAATCATGAGGAGATAGTTCTTCCCAGGGCAGAGGGGTCAACTGTAATGGAAGATGCTGTCTTTGCAGCAGGGGTGGCCTGCACAAATAGGGCTTCAGATATAACTTCTCTGACAGGCCCTAGCAGTGCTCCTGAAGGGTCGCCTGATTACTGAACTCTGGAGGTAGTCGGGGGTGCTTAACTCTGCACCCAAAGGCCTGAGCATCCGTCACACAATACACTTGGGTGCAGAAAATTATATCCAGAGGTTACTTCATCTCATTTTTCCAAATTCCTCCAGCAAAAATAAAAAACATTCCAGTGTTCCACCCAATCAGAGGGAAGCAGCAGCAGCCTTGGAAATAGAAAAGCTGCTAGAAAAAAAGAGTCATCTAAAAATTCTTCCAGACCATCAAGGATCTGGGACTTGCTCAAGATTAGTTTTAGTGCCAAAGAAGACAGTGGACTTGTGTCCAATTCTGTATCTCAGCCAACTAAGCCAGTATACGAAATACTCAAATTTCCTGATGGTCACGGTTCAGTCTATCTCACCTCTACTATGAAAGGATGACTGGATGTGCTCGACAGATCTTCAAGATGCATACTATCATATAAAAATGAACAGGCTCTCCATATGATACCTGCACTTCTAGCTGGAATCCAGCCATTACCAGTTCAGAGCACTGGCCTTTGGCCTCACCACAGCCCCCAGGGTGTTCACCAAATGCATGGGTAGCAGCTCACCTGAAACTGCTGGGATTCCATGTGTTTTCCTACCTAGATGACTAGCTCCTGGCCACCCCATCTAGGAATCAAGCAAGGGACTACTTACCCCAGTTATGTCACTGGGCATCATAGTCAATTACACCAAAACACAGCTTACACCTACTCAGACCCTGGGGTTCATAGGTGCTCGTCTAAATGCGATCAACCAGATAGCTTTGCTTCCTCTAACAAGAGTTTGTACTATCAGGTCACAGATCATGAAAGTGATCTCCCTTTCTTGTCCTACAGTGAAACTAGTCCTCCAAGTATTAGTGTGGAGGGAAGCAGCGATGACTAATTCCATTAGCCAGATTTCATATGCGAGTCCTTCAGTGGACCCTTTCAATACAGTGGTCTGTTCTTCGGCATTCTCTAAGCATTCCAGTCAAGATTTCCAAAGTACAAGGAATAGCTTCTTTGGTTGATTCATTCAGAAAATGTTTGCCAAGGTTGTCCCTTTGTTCTTCCACATCCAGTAGCCACAGTCACCATAGACACCTCCCAAATTGTATGTGGGGGGGGCACTTTTTGGGAAGGACAGTCCACGTGCATGTTCCCCGGAAAAGACCTATTTGCACTTCAGTGTCCCGGAAATGAGAGCAGTCCTACAACTGTTGCATGCATTTCAAGATGTTCTACTTTCAGGGATGATGCAATAGGTACAGACAACATGTCAGTAGTCTTCTATAACAAAAACAGGGGGAACCAGATCTTATCCCAACTGAAATCAGATAAGTTTTTTATTTTATGGATATATAAGCAATATTAGCAAATATATTAGCACAGAGGACTAAATCTCTGAGCTGTTAATGGGCTGCTTCCTGTGCCCAGGGTACAGAATTGGATTCATTCCACCTCTGTTTGCATACTGTGTGCCTCGGGGTTAGTTACATAACCAGACAGTGCTCCCAGGTCACCCCTGACCCACCAAAAAAAAAAAAAAGAAAACTAAAAATTAAAAAAAATCAGGCAGCAGCAAGTCAGTCTGGTAAAGGAATATGATTGCAACAATGGACTGGTGGTACCTCTCAGAACACATTTCTAGATTTAATTGCAGGTTTTATTTTGAACCAGAATGCATGTGAGCATTACTGGTATTCAAGCACATGCTTTAAAGTATTGTGTGAAAAAGCCAAAATGGAACAAGAAGCATTACTTTTTCTTATGAATAAAAATAACACTGTGATATGTGAGCTTGTGATATTTTATCTCATTTTAGACTTACTAGTAATACTGTATCCAATCAGATTGCAGAATTCTACTCAGACATTATCTAATTAGTAAAATGCATATTACACTACAAGTATGATTTAATCATTTGATCTTTGTATGTCAAGTTATTCTTTTTTATCTGATTAGGCCATGCTGTTTAATTTTGATTTTTGGTATGAATTCTATTACACCTATAATTATGTTATTATACGTCTTTTAGAAAAACAATATATTAAAAAACTGATTGTTGGGCACCAATTAAAACCTTGACCCAATGTAATAAATGAAATGCTACTTATTCATAGCATTAGTTGCTATGTATTTATACTGTGTGATCTGGCTTTCAGAAAAACATTTAATTATTTCTTGGAGATCTAGGAAATTGACACAGATATGCCTGATGCCAGTAGAGCAAAAGCCATCAAAGAGGTACAGTACAAAAAAAGAGAGAGATAATTTCATTTGAAAGTGTTATTAAAGATCACTTGATATTTGTTTGCTAAAAGGAGTGCTTGCATTTTTAAAACATATTATATTTACCTGCTGTATTCCATTCCCCTGGGGTTACTGTACTGTCATTTTTGACTTCTTGTTTTAGCAGTGTCTCCCTCCCCCGATGACTCCAATGTGCTTGTGATATTGATTCTAAATGGTATCCCTCATTGTAAGACCCTTATCAAGTTTTACAGGTCTAGCTTGATGGCGTAGGTTTAATAACCATTTATCCAAATTTTCTGTTTTCTAGTTCTGTGTTAAAATGTAGTCGAAAAAGAGACCATTTATTTTTTAAAGCCCTTCATTTTATGGAACCTGCTTACAAAAGAAAAATACAGAGATTTTCAAAAGTAGCAGGCAATACTGCTACAAAAGTTGAGTGTTCCCTAGAAAATGCATATTTATCATACATGCAATTGGTATGATTTAATTTAACTTCCATAACAGCTTTTTGAATAAGCTGTGTTAAAGGCTCATATCTGATACTGTGAAGTCAAGAGCATTTTGAATTTTTTTGAATTAATAGTGTAGAGGCATGATCATTACAACTCACGACACTGAGCAAACATTTGTCACTAGGCTGATGTATATAGATTTTTGCATTCACTTATTTATCAAAGGAAGTTTTCATTTTTGATTTCTTGTCTTTGTTTATATCATGCTTGTATTTTTAACTATAGGACATTAAGCTCACTGAGTGCTGGAGGAAGTACAGATAAATGAAAGCAGTTACCTGAGAATAACACTAAAGATTCTCAAGGCTGGTTTTACTTCTTGTATAACAGACAGCAGTGAATTTTACTGCACTCTAGGTAGGTCTGGTAGATCCAGTGAACTGGTTGAGCCAATGATAGCTGGTGGGCAGTTACAGGGAGGTAGGTGGTGGTGTGGTGGGGTGCTTACTCTGCATTGTACCATAGACAAGTAAAAACAAACAGTCCTGGATAGAGAGCCTCTTCAGAAGTAATACTTATAGAACCAAAGAAACAGATGAGGCTCACCACAGCCGATAAAAAACACTTTATTCAACTGCAGTCTAGTTAGCGCTTTCACGTTTTAACAACGCTTCTTCAGACTTCAAAATAGTTCATAACAAAACCAGTAGTTTATAAATTAATTTAAAATCAAGTCACCCAATAAGGATTGCTAAACAATTAATTTATCAAACATATTAAAGCAACAGATCACAATATAGTCACATACATTCTTAAAAAAGGTTACTACATTAATAGATAGGAGGTAAAAATCATTGTGCAGATTATTAAAATAGCTAAATATATCATATATTTAAAAGACTAAAAAGCTATACAGTACTAATGTATATATAAACTGGTGTTTATAGGGGCGTGATATTAAGAAGGGCTTAAGTGTAGCCCTTTCATTTAACCCATGCCCTTTATTTCCCTGTAGCTTAATGATCCATCTATTTTCGCATTCTTCTGTGTAGTTCTTTATATTGCCTAGTCTATTCGTTCTATAAACTAACTGCAGTACATTAAACTTAAAGGTATGCATTGTCCCTGTATTCAAAACATGTCTGGCCAAAGCATTATGTTCATCTTCCCTATTAATGGCATATATATGCTCCCTCACACGTTCTCTAAGGCTTCTATTTGTTTTACCAACATAGAAGCAGGAGCATAGTTGACATACTGCCAAATACACTAGATCCCTGGATTTACAGTCAGCATAAAAGTTGAAAGTGTGTTCAATACCTGTGTCAGGATGTACAAATATATTTTTACCAGACATGTAGTTGCATTGATTACAGTCTCTACAGGGAAAGGTCCCTTTCCTATTAGATAAACTAACAACATTTGTATTGTTTTCATAACACAACCTTTTTAGAGATTTAGTGTTTCTATATGTGAAGCTTGGCCTATCACCCACTAGCTCAGAAATTCTTTCATCAATAGTTATAATACCCCAATTCTTGCTAATCACTTCCTTGATTTTCGAATTGACATTACTATATGGAATTACAATTCTACTGACACTGGGAGTTCTATTCCTTTCTCTTGTTCCAGATCCCTCTCTATGATGTCTGTATAAATAAGGTTTACCATTACCTCTTCTAACAGTACTATTGACTTGGTATACCTTTTCTGCTTCTTTTTTATCATAGCCCCTTGTTAGAAAATTATCTACTAGCATCTCCTGTTTGGAAAGAAAAGTCTCATCATCTGTTGTAAGACGAGATATCCTTAGTGTCTGATTATCTTGATTCTACAATATTTCCATAGATGTGTCGAGGGTGCATGCTGGTACGATGTAAGATATTGTTTCCCCAACAAGATTCCCTATACAACTCTGAATGTACCATACCATCTTTTTTAGTAATCTGAACATCTAAAAAATCTATCATGTTCAATGAATATTTAAAATCAAACCTTAGGAAATTCGTAGTACCATTTATATACTCAATAAACTCAGTCAATTTCTCAACTGTATCATCCCATATAAAAAACACATCATCTACAAAACGTTTATAGAATATGATGTTATTGTTATATAGAGTATTTGTTGTCATATAAGTTTGTTCCCAATATGCCAATACTAAGTTGGCATAGGAATTGGCACAAGTGGTACCCATTGCTACACCTTTCTTTTGTAGATAATATGTATTATTATAAATAAATACATTATTGTGTAATACTAAATCAAGTAAGGTTAAGATCTTAATAACCATATCTCTAGACATCCCCTTTTCAATTAAATAGAGCCTTATATATTCCATGCCAATATCATGTGGGATAGTAGTGAATAAAGATACTACATCTAAAGTAACCAATATCTCATCATTAGCTGTTGCATGTGTAGAAAGATGTGCACCATAACTTTCTAAAAATTGTTGGGTATCTTTTAGTGTAATAGTAGAATCATTGACTATTGGTTTTAACTGTTTTTCAATAGAAATCGAGGCTGGTTCCATGAGCCATCCTCCACCTGAGACTATGGGTCTCAGAGGTGGATTTTCCAAATCTTTATGTATCTTAGGAAGACCCCTTATTGTTGGAATAAGGGGATGTTCAACTAATAGATATTTATATAGATCACCATCGACTAACCCACAAAGTAACATGTCATATAATTCATGATGTACATTCTTAATCAGCTTATCAAGCATCACATTATTTAACCCTGAATAGGTATCACCATCATCAAGCATAGTATTCATGGTATTAGAATACATATCATGGTCTAACATAACAACGGCACCTCCTTTATCAGCTTGTCGAATTACTATATTGCTATTATCTTGCAACTTTTTAATTGATAAGAATTCATCAAATGTTAAGTTAAAAAACTCAGGTTTGACTTTAGATCTATATAATTCAAATAAGTTGCGTTCACATGTTTTTTCAAAGGCTTCAAGCAAAGGATGACATGGAGGTATGAAGCTAGAAGGTCTTCTAACGTTATTACTAGATTCACCTGTGTTATTACCAAATAAAATCTTTAAATTCACATTTCTAATAAATTTCTTAATATCTAATAAAATGTCAGTGATGTCTACTGTTTTAGCGGGTATAAATGAGAGTCCTCGAGTCAACAGGGTCCTTTCACTATCAGTTAAAACATAAGTAGAAATATTTACTACTAGTTCGTTTGGGTGGGCCTGAGTATTTTCCGTTGAAATTTGTACCTGTTGTCCGATGTTTTTCTCTTCCTCATATTCCGTTGAGGCAACCAATTCAGTCTGTCCGATTGACGAATCGGTAAAGGGAAAGATATTGGTGCTATGGGATCTCGCTTGTCTTGAGATAGTCCCAATGGTCTTGTATCACTGTCTGTAACCCAAGTGGGTTTCTTGCTGCTTGCACCCTTTACATCTCCAATGCTAGAGGCATTGAAAATCGTCGAAGAATTTTCACCCATCTCACATCGATTTTGACTTTCTATAGTAACAGCATCACTGGACGCTGAGCCTAAAGATGACTCTACGCGTGATGACGTCAATGTAGTGGGCGTGGCAGCTTCCACAGAAGTCACTGTGGTCTCAATTATATTGGTATTAGCTATATTAGCACGAGTATTGATGTTATCATCAGCATTAGTAGAACGATTTGTACCCCTTATACCATGCTCTCTCGGCCAGGAGAAGACATGGCCATTTTGGAAATCTTTAAAATTACTTTCTAATTTTTTTTTCTTCTCTAGTAACTGCTTGTTATCTACAACAGATAGTCAGAGCGTGACATCAGCCATGAAAGTATTCTTCTCATCTGCACTTATATAATTATCTAAATCAGTTTCCATTTGTATTATCTCACCAGTCAATTTAGATTCTATTAATGCATATTGTCCTATCAACAGTCCTATATAGCCATAACTGGTGTCCAAGTTCAACTGCTGCCATTTGGTTAAGAGGTCAGGATAAGTAGTCCCAAAAGTCGGCATTTTAAGTACTCTTAGACCTCTTGGTACTATTTTGAATTTTAAGCATGCCTCCATGTGTTGTTGTTGCCATTGAGTCATCCTCAACTTCTGCAAATTATTCTCTATTCTCCGTGTTAATTGCATAACTTCTATATTTCTGTTTATGTCCATAGCAACATTATCATTCCCAGTTAGTTGCTGGAAAGTGAATTTCAACAGTGGATTCGCTGACATCACAATAACTCCCTTTGAGCATACTATTATTGTTAGAAACACTTTGCAAAGGTTCAGCCATGTTCCAGAGACAGCAAGAGATAGGATCAATTCAAGTAAAAACAAACAGTCCTGGATAGAGAGCTTCTTCAGAAGTAATACTTATAGAACCAAAGAAACAGATGAGGCTCACCACGGCCGATAAAAACCACTTTATTCAATTGCAGTATAGTTAGCGCTTTCACGTTTTAACAACGCTTCTTCAGACTTCAAAATAGTTCATAACAAAAGCAGTAGTTTATAAATGAATTTAAAATCAAGTCAGCCATTCAGGACTGCTAAACAATTAACTTATCAAACATATTAAAGCAACAGATCACAATATAGTCACATATATTCTTAAAAAAGGTTACTACATAAATAGATAGGAGGTAAAAATCATTGTGCAGATTTGTAAAATAGCTAAATATATCATATATTTAAAAGACTAAAAAGCTATACAGTACTAATGTATATATAAACTGGTGTTTATAGGGGCGTGATATTAAGAAGGGCTTAAGTGTAGCCCTTTCATTTAACCCATGCCCTTTATTTCCCTGTAGCTTAATGATCCATCTATTTTCACATTCTTCTGTGTAGTTCTTTATATTGCCTAGTCTATTCGTTCTATAAACTAACTGCAGTACAAATAAAAATATATTTGTACATCCTGACACAGGTATTGAACACACTTTCAACTTTTATGCTGACTGTAAATCCAGGGATCTAGTGTATTTGGCAGTATGTCAACTATGCTCCTGCTTCTATGTTGGTAAAACAAATAGAAGCCTTAGAGGACGTGTGAGGGAGCATATATATGCCATTAATAGGGAAGATGAACATAATGCTTTGGCCAGACATGTTTTGAATACAGGGACAACGCATACCTTTAAGTTTAATGTACTGCAGTTAGTTTATAGAATAGATGGATCATTGAATATATGTGACTATATTGTGATCTGTTGCTTTAATATGTTTGATAAATTAATTGTTTAGCAATCCTTATTGGTTGACAAGTAAATAAATGTTAATGGGTATGGTATAATGGAAAGGAATCAGAGCAGGAATGTTGCATGAGGGTTATGCCAAGAAGCCTTCATTGTGAGGACAAAATAAACAAATGACTAGACAGTGCCTTTAGAATGGCACAGAAAATTGATGCATTATTAACGACAGACGTTTATATGCCACATGTAAACTGAAGCACCCTGATATCAGTTACACTTAACAGCAGGATAATTATTTTTTCCCCAAAGTCTTTGTTAACATTTAAAAAATCAATACATATATAAGAGGAGAGGAAGCATTAAGACAAGAAAGTCACACATCAGGTTAAGCCAACTATAGTATAACTAATACTAGTCAAAATCAAAGATAGTTACACACACTTTTTATATATGAACTAGATCAATTTATGTTATACAAAATGTACACTAGAATAACTGTAAAAGCTATAGAAAACACATTTAAGACTAATCCACTATTGAGAAACAAATCCTTGAAAACAATCCAGGTGAGCCAAGTTCAAAAGGTAACTTTGGCTTGTATTGGAGCTGCCATGAGGAAAGGGAGGAATGACTGAGCTTTAATATCTTGGCTCTGTTTTGGAGGGAGGAGTTGTGCATGTCTGAGCACTCACTGAGGTCGAATTCCCAGTAGAAACTGGAGATCATGCAGGATGCTAGCTTTAAAGGGAGGGGGGGGCAGGATAACCTTGGGAGATTATTTTGCCTAAGAAAAGGAGTGACACACTCAAAACAGGATGTCCGTTGCATGTTGATCTCTAGGGCTGGTGTAGGGCATGCAGAATGAGGTTAAGGACTGAGAAGAAAAGCAAAGACATGATGGTGCTCATCCTAAGGAAATGAATACCCTGGTAGCAGCTCTTGCCCTGCAGAGCATGAATGGGTCAGTATTTCACAGGGGGACTGATAGCTGGCAGACGCAAAGCCAAAGTTTCCCAGTTTTATCTAGGCTATATTGGATGTAAAATAATTACATTTTGCAAATAGCAAGTAGAAAGTTTTCTGTTGGATATATTTCATAGACTATATATTCTTTTAGCATGGATGATTCTTAGGTTTGCAACTTATGGTAATATACATACTGACTGTTGTTAATAATGTCCAGAAAAGTCCAAATTTTGCACAGAACTTGTGTATTGAATCTGTTCAGTTTGAAGAAATAAACTATTTCTTCATATTTATGATATTTTGCTTCAAGCTGCATCTCTGACTAATTGCAGATCAGTATTTATTAGAGCAGCTATGAAATATCTGCCAATATATTAAAGACCCTTGGAAAGGACAGCTTCATTTTTTTGTTGCTCCTCTGCCAGACCTGCCCAGTGGCTCCACTACCATTACATATTTGTCACATTCATTCTGTTTGGGGTGAGATCCTGACATCATCAGGCTAAGCCTAAGCACTACAATCCATTTGTTCCTGCCCAGGCTGCTTAATCAGCTCATTCATTCCTTCTATGATGAGAGTGAAGAGATGTGCAGTGGGACAGCTTTCAGGTCTCATGAATCTTTGTTATCCACGAGGTGGCTCTTTTGAGCTCCACTAAGTGTTGCCTGCTGCAGCGAGTATGCCTCCACATACACTAACTTCACCAGTTAGTACACTTGCACAGGGGCAGCGTGTGCTCAGCAGGCTGGTGCTCCATGAGTGTAATACCCAGTGCAACCTCGAGGTGTCACCAAAGTCGCAAGCTAGAACCATCCATTCCTGTTTCATTAGAACAAGCAGCAAACAAACAGGTAAGACAAAACATGTACAAGCAAACAAAACATGAGCAAACTGTAGGCACTTAAAGGCAAACAAAACTAATTAGCACACCTTAAATGGAATAGTTTCCAAGTAAACACACTCTGGTTCATGCCAAAACATCATAGGCATAGCCAATTTTGGTGGTATAGTGGGATAAAGTTCTAATGAAATGTTTTTTTCCTCGGTGTTTTTTGAAAAAAATGTATCTTCAAACATCATGCTGACCAAGAGGGTGAGCAGAATGTTTTTTTTTTCTTTATATGTTTTATGCCTTTACTAAAACTGGAGGGACCTTGGAATGAGAATAATAAAACAAAGGGGGTGTAGGGGTATATCCCCCATATGGGGTGCAATGGGTATTCCTTGCAAAAGTTCTCATTTTACTATGGGGGGTAGTTTGCCCATTCAGAAGACCACAGGCTTGTTGGTGCATATTATGTGTACTTGAAGTCATAGTTTTATGGAATTAGCTCTATTTTGGTGTTTTGGAATGTGAAATATAAGTCTCAGTTGTCTTTTGTAAGAAGAATGTTAAGATTCCTCACAGTTTTATAGAGCATAGGAAAATGTTTATTTGTGGAAAACTGACCTGTTTATATTTTTTCTATGGTTAATTATTTCCATAATAATGGTTTACATGGTTCATGCATTTTATGATCAGTATGTTAATAAAAATTGCTTGGTCCAAAGTAAGTCATTTATTGGGAAAATATATTTATTTCCAAACTAGAATGGAATTTAATGTATATCCATGAAGACACTTGGACCACTTGATATTCCTTTGTGAATCCATACATCCTCAACCCCTTTTTTCCCATTTTACACATGGAGTTGGAGCGTCACTTCCTTCAAGAGTGACAATTATCTCGAGCCAAGGTTTACATCACCAGATGGCTAGTCCTGTCACTGTAGTTCATACATACCACTCACACACACACACACACACACACACACACACACACACACACACACACACACACACACACGCTCGCACCTATGGCCAATTTAGAGTGTCCAACTACCTACTGTATGTCTTTGGAATGTGGGGGGAAACTGGAGCACCCAGAGGACACCCATGTGACTACAGAGAGGACATGCAAACTCCGTAGAGAAGGCACCCTAGCCGAGAATCGAACTGGTAAACCTCTTGCTGTGAGGCAACAATGCTAACTGCTGCACCAAATATGTCATAGATAATTTATGTTTAGGGCCAGATGACCCTGCTGGGGAATGGATGAGAACTGCAGATAAGGTGTTTCAGTAACTGGAGATGGGGAACTTCTATGTGAAAGAGTGCCATTCACAGCAGTACTGCTTCACCATGGCTTGGTGAAAAGTGTCCTGTAAAGATAAATGGACATGCAGTGCATAATTTATCAGCATTTTGCAGTCGTTTCCTTTTGTTGCAGCAGTGGCTTAACTTCTGAATCATTACTACCCCCTTTAACACTAGAAAGTTGCAAAAAATGAGCAGTTAGGGTAAACAGCTTAAGATCTAATATTATTTGTTGGTTCTGGGATCTGTAGAATACAGCAAGAACTAGAACAGAAATTCATTTATGCTGCTGTGGTTTATGAAGAGGCAGCTTGTTATTATCAATACTTCACTGTTTTTCTGAGAACTGCCTGAAATTCACTTTTTAATACAGATATACTACGGCAGAGCTTTTCTCCCCCAGGCCTCTGCTGAAAATGGGATCTTCTCAGTCAGGCTATGCTGGTCAACAAATACAGACAAACACATAAATAAATATATCTAGTGAAAAGATTATGCTCCCCTTCACAGGACGTATCTCTAGATAAGTAACAGCTTTCCGTATTTTTGATTAATATGATATCTTGAAGCTTGAACATAAAGCTGAATAATATTCCTTGGTGCTGGTGGGGATAACTGGGATGATATGAAATAATATTGGTGATCCTTGAATAATTTTAATCTGTTCTTTACATTATTATTCAAAATAGACTATGAAGGAGCATGTCAAATAACTAGATCCACTTTTGTCAGATATACTGATTAAGGCATGAACACCAAGATCCAGTATTATCCAATGTGGGTGCTTGGCCTTTGCATTCTGTATTTGAATTCATCGTACTTTGCAGTATGTTGCTTTTGAAGGCATTGAGGTGAGGTAGTGGGGAGGTTGGTGTGGATATTTCCTTGATTAAACCACGTACATGTAAAACATTAAATGCTGTCCCACTGAAATACACTATCTCAGGATGAATATATCAACTCCCAACATGATTGTGTGCCTCCCACAACACTTTCAGGACAGACCTTCCACGCTGCAGGACCCATGGTAATGTGCATTACTCAGTCTGAGGCTTTGGTACTACTTAAGGATGGATGTGGAGTGATGTTATAGGATTTTATGACGATGACAGTCAATGTGTTCATCCTGAGAGAGAGCATCTGAACAGGACACTGTTTCACATTTCAAAGGTAAACTGGGTAAACTGCAAATGAAGTTTGAACATATCATAATCAGCAGTAAGTATTGCATATGAGGGTGTAAGAACAGGTTTTTCTCTTTTGTAATGTCTCCTTTGTACATGTGTGTGCATGTCTGTGTGTTTGTGTTATACAGATATTTTCTATCATATTTGTGAACACAGTGTTCATGTCATTGTGTTTTATTATAGATTTTTCACTTTGTGAGTGCTGGCCAACATTCCCCCATGGGCTGTTCACATCCATTCCCCAAAATTTCACATGTCACCAGGCTGTCAGTGAGAGAGAGGACTGATGTGCCCCAAATCCTGCTCATATTTCACACTCTTTAGTGATGCACTTAGGGAGAACTCCTGAATGACTGATGGAGCTATTGTTTAGTCAACCATGAAACAGTCTGTGCTTTGTTCTGCATCCCAATAATGACTTAATTTGCATCATGACCCTAACCCCTCCCCTGGGTAAGGGGATGTGCAACCTACATCACCACAGGAAACACTATACCTTTCTCATGCAAGTTCATACTTTGTGTTTCCACAGATGAAGGCTACTGACAAGCAGAAGTTTATTAAGCTCAACATGTGCCCTTCGGCTGCATATGCATCCATCAAACTTTCTCCAAAGGATTGTGGCAACCCACATCCTGCTCTTCCCTCAATCCCACAGCAGCTTCAACAGTTTTTCAAGCTCCTAATTGAAGATAGGATTCCTGGACCGTAGTTAGGACTATATCCATGTACAAAACAATAGCCGGCTATGCCCATGATGCTTTGACATGAATCTGGGTCTAAATCTGAAAATTCTTCGTTTTAAACTATGCTAATGCTTCTGTTACTGTTGCAAATAGGAATGGGAGGTGTGTGGACACCCCTGATGTATTCATCTTTTTTATTTTGTTGTTTTGTTGGTGTTTTGCTGAATTCTCTGTTTAGTTTTATTTTTTTGTTGTTAAAATGTTTTCATGAATAAAGGAAATAGTTTCAATGGATGAATGAAAATTAATCTATGATTAATAGTTAGATTTACAGTGAATGGAAAATGAAAGTTTTCCAATATGTTTAAGACGGGTATAGGTGGTCTTACAAAGGCACATTATGAGGTTTCCATTACTGTGAGCTGGATTGCCAAAGAAAAGTAGTTCTGTGGATTGTCAAGCCACAGATTTTAAGTATTTTTCCATCAAGGGAAGGGTGGATGCCTCACCACCTTCCTCTGTGCCGTGAGTGATCCACCTGCACCCCCATTTATATATAATCACCTCTGAGGTTAAATACTGTTGAGGAAAGGGGCACATTAAATTTGGAGAATCAGCAGCTCACACAATCAGCTGTGATCAGCCATAAGTCACTGTTTTTTGTAGGTCATTTTTGTCCCTTTCACCTGCCAAGCTCATCTCTGTCATATTACATTAGCCCATTCATTCCACCTTTGGTGGGAACTAATGATGGAAAGCCATCATCCATGTAACCATCAAACATGTTAACATACCAAAATCCGCAGTCCACATCGTATACTTACAGAGTGGTGGCCTAAAGTATTGGCCCTTAGAGTTCTGGGCTTCTTTGCATGCCCTTAAGCCTGGCTACAGCTCTAACTTTGTTAGGAGGGCATGTGTCCTGGCCCTTTCTGGTGCCTTTTTTCTGAAATAGACAGTTTTTGCTGGTGCCTATCATATCAAACTACCTCCATCTTCCAAAATGGGCATGTCAATGGCAACTTCTCACTCCTTTTATCCTCATCAGGCTCTACCAGTGCCTGGTCACTAGTCTGTCCCAGGTTTTCTGGGACAAAGTCAGGGTTGTGGCATTGCACATGCAGCCAACAACCTTAAGCCTTCATTAAACTATAAGATTGCTAGTTAGGATATGTCAGTTGTATTGGAAGCCTTCTCCATAACTACACTAACAGCTCAGGTACTTCCTATAGTCTAAATGTGGTTAAGACAAAGGGACTTTTTAAAGTTACCTTACATTTACCTGGGCATATGGAAAACATGCCAATACAAGTGAATAAAGGGGGGGTGAAATTTAATTAAGAGAGTCTGTATTTACATGAGAATCATGTAATTTGTAAAAAGGAACATAAGCACGAAAGAGCTTGTTAGGCAGGGTCTTTATCAGATTTGAAAATAAATGCTATAGCTAGATATTTTCATAAGACCAGAGGCTGACTACATTGTAGGTTATTGTTGCATGCAATAACAAGCAGTGACATCCGGTTGCTTATTTGGCAGCCCTTTCATCAATGCTTATTTGGTTATAAATAATTAGTGGAGCTGTCTCATTGCAGAATTCTAACTTACTGTAAGTTCAAGGGCTGTGTAGGTTTTTAATATTTGAGGGAAAGGTTTAGGTGGTCTTGTCCTGAATGGAATGTGGGGGTACAGACCACCTCAAAAATGGAACTGATGAAATTCCATTCATTGGTTAGTTCTGACTTGCCTTTGATGAAAGCATCTGCAGTCATCCGAACTAGATAGTGTACTGGAAACATCTTTCAGGTCTTTGAAGGTAAGCCATCAGTAATTAATGCTTTATTATTTTGAATTGTTTTAGGGTTGTTATGATTTCACCAATAGTGAAGGTCAGTATTCACTTTTGAGGATTCATTAGAAATTACTGTGGGTAGATGCAATGTTTTTTTTTTAACTTTACAAATATTAAGTAGACAGTGGATTTTTTTTTATTTGCATTTTTTTTTTGTAGCTGCTAACTGTTAGCCATCAGACCCTCTGTCAGTCTACTGACTTACTAGTTTCCTATCACTGGGAAGAGAGATGACCAAGAAGGCTTTCTTTCTATTATGGCCATACATTCCCCGGGCATGCTTAGCTATGTAAGGGTAAGGGGTATGCAGTGGCGGATCTACTATGAAACTAATAAAGCTTAAGTTCCAGGGCCCCTGAAGCAACTTTTTTTAATGAGTGAATGTTTCAACAAAATCAATGGAGTTTTTTAAGTGTTTGCTATTAAAATAAGGCTATTTTAATGATAGAATCATAAGCCAATGTGTGTAAGAACGTAATATTGACCATAGAAATTCTAAGTTAGAATATGCTCTAATACCCATTTTATATGGCCTGAAAATGCCCCTGTAATTGGTCAAATTTCAAAATTTTCTTGGGGGCTTGCAGTGTCCAAAGCCCCAGCTGTATGGGCTCCTTGAACTCACCAAAATCTACATTTTGGCAGTTGGATCCCTGAATCCTTTGTTGGTGCTCGGCTTAATAGCTCAGCCTCAGCCCTTAGGTTAGAGCGATTTGGAGCCATAAAAAGACATCTGAATTCTCAATTAAGGCTGCACTCATCTCACTTGTGCATTTCAATACCAAAAGTCAGATTTTCACCTCTTTATCCTAACAAGCCCCCTTTGATGATCTTCCAATTTCCTCTCTAGTAGAGAATGAACCAATACTTTTTTCCATGCATTGATGTTGGGTGGTGTTATTTTCTTTCCTCCATATTTTCTTTTTCTTCATTTTTGGTAAGTTTTCGATTTTATCTTTGTTAGCATTTAGTGTTGAAGATGTACAGGTCAAGGTGGGCTTATAAGCTTTGTGCACAGTTAGCACGGAAGGATGATACTTTTATGTGGATATTTCTGCTGTTTTGTTAGCCAGCAACTAGTACTAAGGTTCCCATATTTACTGAGATATTTCTGTTTTCCTAGCATGAGATTTTTATATTTTGATTATTCAGCTGAGTTTTTTGGTGTTTTTTGGAAGTGGTAGACATGGCCTATTTCTCAGTTACTATATTTCTAGTGGTAGAATTCTTTGTAGGCAGTTCAACATAAGTTTCCGTAACATTGAGAACATAAGGTTCAGTAAAGCATGTCCATATTATTCAGAACAAGGGTGTAGCCAGTATTTAGTATCTAGAGAGTCTGAAAGTAGTAATACTTCTAAACAGAAAATATCTTTGTTTTTTACTCATGATTTTTACCGTATCAAAGACATAATAACCAAACACTGGAATTTATTAACCATAGATCCTCTGATTAGAAGTATCGTTGGTGATCAACCACAGTTCTTATTTAAGAACAAGGAGAATTTATTCAGACTATTATGTCATTCTACTAAGAGTTTTTACCCTTTTCATACTGATTCATATCTAGGAACCAGGCCGTGCCACAGTTGTAATTTTTGTTCCTTTATTTCTGATTCAACACATTTCATACATCCTATAACTTTGCAAGTACATACATTTGATGTAACAGCTGATTGTAACACTAAACACGTTGTTTACCTTGCTTTGTGCTCTTCATGTTCAGTGTTCTATGTTGGAAAAACTGACAGGAGACTTAGAGACAGGGTTAGAGAGCACCTGTACCAGATACGGATCAAATCTGGTTTAAATGCACTATCTAAACATATTTTAGCTACAGATGCTTCACATACATTCAAGTTTCTGGTTATATATATAAATAGACATAATGTGCGAGGTGGTGATGTCAGGAATTTCACTGAAAGGAATGAAACGAAATGGATAATTAGACTCCAAGCACATTTATTTCCTGGCTTAAATGAAAAGATACATATTAAGCCAGCACTTAAAAATAGGAGGCTGACTTATAAATAAAGATAATAATATATATATTATGAGTTTTTATAAATGTATTTAAATGTCTATATGTGTGGTGAAGATTGTTTTTTTTTATACTGTCATGTTTTTATCTATTTATAGTGATTGTTCTTATAGTTTTCAGTATGTATATCTCTTTATTGTGTTAATTGATAATTAAGTAAGTAATTATGGTTGAAAAGACTCATTGCTTTATGTATAAATAGAGCCAGTTTTTAGCAGTATAATATCAGAGAGTTCTGAAGAAGCCATTTCGGTGAAAGCGCTTACCTGTTACAATTGTTGAATAGAGGAACTTTGTTTTATCCAAGGATCCAGTCTATCGTTTTTTTTCTAATATGGATTTATGACTTTGGTTTTTGGTCTGAATAGACACTTTACGGTAAATACTACTAACTGCCAGAGGTTATCACTGAGCTGGTTTTATTATTGTTGGACATTTTTCGTTTCTTCAGTGCTCAGTGTCATTCATTTCTCAACGGTGTTGGATATCTGTTTTAATAAGTATTCGCATGGGTCATGTCGAGGGTAATGCCTTTACAACAGTTTACCCGAGTCATTTTTTCTTCTGGTGTCTTTGGTCCTCCCCAGCACCATCTATTGAGCTTTTATATAATTATTGTTTTGCTTCTACAACATTTTTTCTATTCAGTATTTATTTTGCAGAATTTCATTGGTTTTGTGCATTTTTTGGGACAGTACTGTTCGAATTAAGGAATAAGCAGAATTAACTAATAACTTTATGGATGTACTAGTACTCTTTTTTATGGGTCTATATTAGAACACCGAACTTTCAGAATTTCGAGTGTTCTAATATCGACCCGTTTTCAGCGAATGCTGAAAATATCGAAGAAATAGAAAACCAAATTTTTTCCTAGGGAAAGAATTCGGTTGTCCGTTTCTGTTGCTTCGGTATTTTCAGCGCTGTGGTGGAAAGTTACAGGACGGGTTCAGGTAAGTGTGCAATTGTGTGGACGTAAGGGTTAGGGTGGGTTAGGTGAGTTAAGGTTAGGGCACGGGTCAGGAAAGTGCGTGATTGTGTGGACGTGAGGGTTAAGGCAGGGTAGGTGAGTTAGGGTTAGGGCGCGGGTGAGGTGACTGTGCGATAGTGACAGACCTTAGGGTTAGTGTTTGGGTTAAGGTAAGTGGATAGTTAGTGGTGTATGTATAGTTTAGTGTAGGGTTAGGTGTAAGAGTTTAGGTGTATGTGTGTGGATTGCTGTTTGTTTGGTGTGCTTGTCTTGTGTGTATGTGTTTTGGAACAGCAATTTTTTTCCCTGGGAAAAAATTTGCTGTTCTGTATGTTCAATGTTTTAAATTTTCGATTAATAGGGTTTGATATTAGAACACTCAAAATTTTGAAAGTTTGCTGTTCTAATATAGACCCCTTTTTATGTAGTAGTCAATGCTTTGGCCTTTGGGTATATTTTATATTTCATTGATCAATCATTACAGTATTACTCTATATATGTGTATGTTTTCATGTATATTATTACCATATTAGTATTTTTATTTTTATTATTTTTATTTCTACTGTATGTACAGTATGTTATTGTTCACTGCAATAATAATTTACTTTTGGCAATGTCATGATTTACATTCATAAAATCAAATTCAAGTTGAAGTTATCTTCTGCTATCATCTTTACTTTTGCTTGTTAAAGAACTCTGAGAAAATTCAGCGGACAGGATTGAACACTATGAATCAGAAGCAAAAGGTTTGTATAAAGATAGCATCTCAAGTTATTCTGATGCTTCCAAATACATTGTTACAAAGAAATTTTCAGATGGAACAAGTGGTAGGGTTTCTTTGAGAGGAGCTGACAAATTTAGGATTGTTTGTGTCTTTTGGCTTTTCCCGGTTAGGGGTCACCACAGCGGAACTCCGGTCCGCTAATGATTGGCAGTAGATATTTTTACTTGCCGAGTTTGCCAGCCCTGACGCACAACCTTCAATGAAGGTACGCCCATTCATGCATGTCTCCATACAGAAGATGCTCTAGCTGAGAATCAGATGGCACAACGTCTTGCTGTGAGGTGACAACGCTACCGCAGGACCACCACCGCTGACAAATTTAGGATAGAAATTCTAAGTCAACTCTATGACTACTTGGTAATCCAGTTACGCAAGAGGGTTGACCCATATGAGCAGATTGCGAAAAGGTTCAAGTTCCTCTCAGAATTGTTGAATAATTCTGAAACTGACAAGGACAGTATTAAACTTGTAATATCGCATTACAAAGATGATATTGACCACGAATTAGTAAACAAGTGTTATCAGTTCAAATTCGTAAACGAGTGTTATCAGTTCAAATTCGTAAACGAGTGTTATCAGTTTAAAGAGTATTTATACCTTAGGAAATCCCAGAACCCAGAAGAAAGCACGGCAACTAAAATGCAATGCACAGTTTTTCAGCTTGTTAGTAAGTAACAACTAATTGAAGTGTTCCCTAATATTACTACTGGACTTAAGCTGTACTTGACAATGCCTATCACAAGCTGTGAAGCAAAAAGAAATTTCTCAAAGCTTTCCTTTATAAAGAACAAATTTCAGTCTACCATGAATGAAGAGCACTTAAATTCCTTATGCAAATTGTCTCTAGAAAATGACACTGCAAGTAAGCTCTCATAGCACAATACTATATGTGAATATGTTGCTAGAAAGAACAGAAAAAAAGAATATTTTGTAAAATGTGTTTCATGTAGTATGTGTTCTCATATGTGTGTAAAATAAAAGATTATATTAACTGTGGTCTTTGCTATGTTTTATTTCATTATTCTATGATGCATTATGTATGTATATAACGTTACCCTAATTTTCAGCCCCCATAACTTGAAAACGATAAGGCATAGCCTAAAAACATTTGTTCACACCAGTGGCTTTTACATGTGAGATAACCCAGTACAACAATTTTAATCAAAATCTGTGATGTAGTGGTTGAATTAAAAAAAAAAACTATGTTGATCTTCCATGGAGCAGCATTACTGCAGAAGATAACAGTGGTTACCTAGATGTCATTGCTGGTCGGTAGGGGCTCAGTACATGGCCCATTTTTAAGGACTCCACCCCACCACCCTGTTCTCTGCCATTTGGGACTTGAGGTCCTTACAAGGGCAGAAATGCCTTTTGGACCTTGTTGGATGTTGTCCTATTGTTGATAGTTGCAAAAGGGCCCCATAGCAGTTCAATCTTCAGGGTCCCAAAATGTAATTCTTCCACTGGGGCATGGCTCTCTTCCACAAAGGACCTTGCCAACAAGCATCAGTGCTGATCTTCCCTGAAGCATGGGGAGGGGGGAGTGTGGTTCCCCAGCCTCCATATGTGCCCTTGAGTATCTACATTCTTCCTCTCCAGCGAGGAGAGGTGAACAGGTTAAACACCTTCATTCATCTCCCTCCCTGCCTTACTCCTTCAGTGCTGGGGCCACTAACCAAATAACGGTCACCTGGGTCACATTCAGGGCTCTATCCCTCTACACCACCCACCCAGGCTTGTGGATGTCTATTTTCATAAAATGCTGGGTAGTACTTTGGAAATGATGCAAGACATCCTGCAAGGCTAGGTTTACACTAGGTGCATAGATATCCGTAGCATATTCTGTAAGTAAAGAAAGCTGTAGGAAGTTTTAACCTCCTACACAAAGTATTGCAAAACTATGCTAATCGTGGAACAGCATTTTGTTTTGAGTTTGTCAAGTGGAATAGATATCTTATAATTCATCAGATTTAATATTCTCTGTTTTAAAGATCTGATAAACATTTTAGTATCTGGTATTCGTTTTTATACAATTGGGATACATGTCATAAGGATATCTTAAAGTTAATCTAAATCCTGATCCATTGCTTTTTATACAAAGAGATGGGACATGCTCTAAATATTGCATGCAAAAATGTTTGAAGGCAGTCTGAAAGTATGGAGTGTTTTTTTTTTTTTGTTAATTTCCTATGTTCTAGGAGTTAAGGTATAACAATTGGAAGATTCATGTTGACTTACCAATGGCAATATGTACAAATATCATTTATGTGGATAAACTTCACTGGAAACAACTTTCAGAGAATCATAGACCACATGTTTTTTCTGCTGGCAGGCAAACCATGGTTGCATGTGGAAAGGGAAAAGTCTGATTTGCTGGAAGTAGTTTTCAGAAGAGCTTATTCAACTAAACAGTGTACACATATTGCTGCCAATTGTCTATGGCATTATCCATTTGGGAACCATGCTTAAAAGTGTTTAGATTTTTTGGTAGTTTAATAGATGGAGCATCTAAAAGCAAATAGTTCAATTCTTGGTGGATGTGAAAAAATCTTGGAAGATAATGTTCAGATAAGACAGTAATTTCAATTGTTACCCCTTAACTGTATTCTGATAAATCTGGTCTATCAGTACAGTTGCTCATGTGATGGACTGCTGAAAAAAATACTGTGAGTTGGAATTGCTTGTGTTTAGAGAGGCCTACATCTAAAAGCTGAAGGTAGAAAACAGTTAAAATATTTTGGAAGTGTTTATAGTTTAGAATGAGGGTGTGAAAAAATTTAGAACAATAAAAGTCTGCTCTGTTGATAATACCACAGTCAGAGGACCCATCAAGTACTGAATGAAATGCACATTAACAATGGCAAATCCTCTACTACAACTACCATCCTGTTCCAGCTTTACAACTGCAACATTGCCCATCTTAGCTGCATATGTGAGTGTAATAATGTGCATAGCTGACATTTCTTTTAACAACATTTCACAATCTGTTTTAATTTGAATGAGAAGAAGCAACCACGAGAACATAACTTCATCTACTTAATTTAGTAGGCTGAAGTAGGGTTATATGTCTTTTCTAATGAAGTGCTATATATGAGTTTTGTTTATTATGGCGTATAACCAGAGTATCAGACTGGTTTGCCTTACTGGGATTTTACTGCTATTAAGTTTCACTGAGTTTATATGAATATTAGCAACTGAAGGGAAATGATGTCATGTGGTATATGATGGTAATAGTATGATTTTGTTTTGGACCATTATTCTATCGTGTTGAAAGGGTTGGGGTATATCACTGAAGCCGTGAACTGTAGCATGTACAGCCATGCAGGTCACAAACGTTAATCACACGAATTATGTCCCAGCTAAGAAGGTGACTATAATCCACTCCAGGTTTATTGCCAAGAAAACCATATGGACAAAAGCAACCAGAGAAATGTGAAACTGACAGCAGAAGATGAAACCCTCAGGTCTGAAAGAGTCCAGCATACATAGGGTGGAACAAAGGACCAGTATGAGTACTGCTATAGGTTATGATGTAGATGTATTATAGCTGAAAGGATGTCCTTCTACTGAGTTTCTCAGAGATGGCAAAGAAGTCTGACGCTGCAAAGAACTATATACTACTGGAACCTAGACCAGAACAGCAAATAAAGGAAGGTAAATTTGGTGTGGTTAAGAGTGAGATAACAAGAACAAACACTGATGTCTTTGGAATTAGTGAACTAAAATGGACTGGAGTGGGTCATTTTACATCCAATAATTACCAAATCTTCTACAGTGGACAAGAAGCTTACTGAAGAAATGGAGTAGTACTCATAGTTAATAAAAGGTTGTGAAAAACATTTGGTTACACTCCCAAAATGATAGCATTATCTCAGACTCCAAGGCAAGCCATTCAACCACAGATGCTGAAGAGGAGGCATAGATACATTTTATGAGGATTTGCATCACCTTTTGACCAAGGGTCAGCTCCCAGTGTTCTCTCCTGTCTATCTGATGAATCTGGGCATCTTGGGGCAATGTAACAATGCCTCATGTACACAAACAACCCTCTCCTCCTACCACCCAACACTACAACCTGTGAGAGATGCACTTATCTAGCCAAACTGGAGGTAAAGCTCTCTCCAATCAAGACTGAACTTGACAGTCAAGAGGAGAAGGTAAACACTTGCACCACACCACACTCATCACATAGTCTCACTAAATCTACACCACCAAAATCCACACATAGAAACACAAAAACATTTGTGGAGGCTCTCAATAATAATCTGCTCAAGCAACAGAGACCTCCAAAGCAGAAATGCAAGCAACCTCCCACCACCAACACAACCCAAATGACACATAGCCCGCAGACTCAGTGTGCCACTCAACCACAGCCAATAAGGCAAAACAATATATCCAACACACTACTCATAGGCGACTCTATAGTCAGGCACACTGATGTCCCACTCACCAGGCTAAACAAGGAGAAGGTTATTGTCAGCTGCCTTTCGGCTGCCAGGATCCGCCACATAACCCATGCACTCAGGTCACTCCACAACTAGTACAAATATGACTCTGTCATTGTCCATGTTGGTGTGAACGACCTGAGACGTACCTCCCTGGACTACATGAAAAGAGACATGGAAGAGCTCTCCGATCCTGTAGCCCAGGCAGGTATGACCCTAGCCCTGAGTAACATCCTGCCATCACCCAGAATGATGCCACAGTACAAGGACAAAATAATTGACTTCAACAATTGGCTAAGCTTCTGGTGCCATTCTAAAGGGATCCAGTATCTGTCTGCCTGGGATGATATGGTCGACAGACCACGATGCTTTGCCAGAGATGGTCTGCACCTGTCACCCCTGGGATTCCGGATACTGGCTAAGGTTCTTGCCGCCCCATAGTGCCTTTTTTAGGCAAGGTTCAAATGACAAATTCACCACCCTAACAGGAACAGGCAAGCAAAAACTGAGGGTGATGTTACACAATGATAGAAGTCTAAATGTCAAAATGCACTCACTCGAGGCACTCCTTAAAATGGAGAACATCGATATCTGTGCAGTGACTGAGACCTGGTTCAAGGCTCCAGAGAGCACCTCTGGATTACCAGGCTATAACTCATACCACACTTTTTGGCCATGTAACCTGGACCGGAACATCAAAGGTGGAGGTGTGTCCATATTCATTAAAGATATCCACACCTCCAGGCTAGTTGCTCAGCATAATGCAGCCGAGGTTATCCAAGTGCAACTAACTCTGGGCAAAACTGCAATCCAAATTGTAGCTTGCTACAGATCACCCACCATGCCCCAGGATTCCCACTCCTCTTTTCTTGATGCACTGGAAAATATTAGGGTTCAACCAAACACCCAAATAATGGGCGATTTCAACGACCCCACCATTAAATGGGAAAACTACTCATGTACCAACTCCTTCGCTCAACGCTTTCTGGAATTCATAAATTCCAATGCTCTGGATCAACTTATCCACACCTCTACCAGCGGCAACAATATCCTGGATTTAGTCATTACCAATGAGTGACCGGTGTTCCACACCTGAAGTCAACGCCTCATTGGTCTGCTCCGACCATAAGCTAATTACCCTAGATATACACATCCTGCCTCCACCCCCCATTAAGGAAACCATGGTAAAAAATTTCTCCAAAGCCAACTTCATGCTTCTTAAGACAGAAGTGGAGAACTTCATGACACCCATGGAGATGGTCAGTACAGTTACGACTACTGAATCCTACACAATTGCACTTTATAAGCACTTACATGAGTGCATGGACTGTGCTATCCCAAACAGAACCAAGACGCTATCCTCCAAAAAAAGGAAGCCAATCTGGTGGTCCCCTGCCATAAACAAACTGTACAACAGAAGGAAGAAACTCTTGCAAAAGAGAGTAAAATCCCACGAGTGGAGGAGCTCTCTGGTCAGCCTCAGTAAGAAGCTGCGATCCCTGATAAAATCCTCCAAAGCTAGTTACGAAAACAAAATTGCCACTGATTCTAAAGACAAACACAAAGCATTCTATAGCTATGTCAAGAATCTCAATGGCAACACTCAGCTTTGAGTTACAGCACAATGGCACCAAATATACAGACCCAACTGATATTGCCAACATCCTGGCAGATAGGTTCAGTGCTACCTTTACCCCCCCTCTCACTCCCTAATGAGCCCATCTCTATACCAGAAGAATGCAAAGTTCCTGTAATCATGGCTGCACAGGTAAAAACCACACTCTCCAAAGCTAAGAACACAGTATCCATGGGACCAGACAACATCCCAGACTGCGTTCTACATGAACTACAGAAAGAACTGGCACCCCACCTAAGTACCATGTTCAATCATAGCCTCACCTCAGGCTTTGTGCCTGCTGAATGGCGCACAGCAATGGTTATCCCACTCCACAAGGGGGGAGCCACCACGGACCCCGGGAACTAATGCCCCATTAGCCTGACAAGCCAGATCTGCAAGGCCATGGAACGTATCATCATGGAACTTATAAACAAAGATATTGATAATCTCCAAACTCTGGATCCCACCCAGTTCGGGTTTGTAAAAGGCAGATCATGTCTTCTGAACCTGCTAAACCTGATGGACTTCTTTGAAGCAGTCACCAAAGCCGTAGACAAGGGTAAGGTGGTTCACACAGCCTATCTAGATCTTGCCAAGGTTTTTGACACCATCCCCCACTCTGCAATTATAGATAAACTCACTAAACTAGGTATAAATCCCTATGTCACAAGATGGGCTGCCAACTGGCTCAGTGACAGAACCCACACTGTGAATGTAGCAGACTCCAAATCCGACGTCAGACCAGTGACAAGTGGAGTACCACAGGGTTCAGTCCTGGGTCCTCTCCTGTTTGGTATCTACTTCTCTGAAGTACAGGCTAACACAGAAGGTCTTTGGCTAATGAGGTTCGCAGATGACTGCAAACTAGGAGCCATAATCGAAACTCCTAATGATGTGGACATCCTACAAAAGGGCCTCACTGAGAAAGATGCCTGGTGTCAAAGCCATGGCCTCAAGCTCAATGCCAAAAAGTGCATCGTTATCCCCTTTGGTAAAAACTCTGTACCCATGAACTAAAACATAGGCAGTAGTATACTTAACACTGAAAGTGTGATGAGACCTTAGGACACAGGTGGACAGTAGTCTCTCCTTTGATAATCACATCACCACAGTAGTCAGGAAATCCTTCTACATGGTACACCTCATCACAAAAGTTTCTCATCCAGAAAAAAGAGGTCATTGTTCCCCTCTACTCATCATTCATTAGACCCATTATAGAGTGCAATGCCCCTTTTGGTATGTACCTCACAAGACATCTACAACAACTGGAAAGGCTGCAGAAATACCTCACAAAGAAGATTACCGGCCTCAAACAGATGCCCTACGCAGACCGTCTCAAAAAACTCCAGCTTTACTCTGTCGCATATCGCCTACTCAGAGGTGATCTCTGCCTAACATACAAAGCTATGTCAAACCCAGAGCTGTTGGACATGCTCCACTTAAAGAAATCCCAATCCCTCCGAGCTACATGCTCTAGGGACCTAAACCTTGTCACCACATTAAACAGAACATGCCGAAGGGATAGATTCCTGTCCCAGAGACTTCCCATACTCTGGAATAAACTACCTATCTATATCAAACAAAGCTCCTCATTAGCACTCTTCAAGAAAAATCTTGATGATTGGATGGGAAATAGGAAATTCACCCCGGGGATCACCTCTGTGGCTCTGCTCGACAGTGGCACAGGAAAATAATTTTCTTGGGTGGCAAAAGCCAGGGTACCTTTTTGGCTGGGCTTGTATAGGCCCCAGGGCTGATAGCCTAGTACCTACCTATGAAATAGCACTAAAAAGATATTACATTTACCACAGATAATTGGAATTATAAACTTGGTAGAAAAAAATACAACTGCAATAATGGGCAGGTTTGGACTTGATGTACAAAATGCAATGATATATAGATTAGCAGAACTCTGATAAGATAATTCCCTGCTCAGAGAATACCCCCTTTGTTCAACAGCCTAAGAGACATCTTTACACTTGGCTCCTGAAATTAGGTTGGATGTAGAATTTACAGAGATGGATGACCTCTGTTAATTTTTGTATTTTGAACCCATTCTAGGGGCTTAGTCTTGTAGCTGCATTCACATTTGTGGCAGGGCTGTTATCTACTGCCCGATTTGAGACTTGTTTAGTAATCTATTATAACATTTATTTTCCATAAACAGCATTACTGGTAAATTTCTGAATAGTCAGGTGCCTTAGCCTGTGGTGAGATTGCAGTAGTGGCAGTATTGTAAACTCTGCTCTGGGATTTGTGCTTCAGTACTTTTTATGGCTATATATATCTGATTAAGGTTGCAATCCATGCCTTTCTGTATACCTTGCTACTGTTTTTTTCCTGTTCTTTGAGTCTGTCCCAGCCCGACTGAGACATTAAGCTAAGAGCTTCTGAAATTCTAACCATAGGACTTGAGCTCCAGTATTAGCTTTACTGAAAGGTTTTAGCACTGTTTATACATTATACTGCACTTATATTTCCATAAGTAGAATTACAAGTAAAAGGTAACACTTTGTATTTTGAACACATTCTGGGGACTCCGTCTTGTAGCTTCATTCACAGTTGTCGAAAAACTGTGATCTACTGTCAGATTTGAGCCTCATCACTCCTTTATTACCACATATTTTCCATAAACAGAGTTACTGGCAAAGTTCTGCATAGCCTTGTGCCTTACCCTGTGGTGGGATTGCAGCAGTGACAGTATTGTGAATTATGTTCCAGAATTTATGCTTTAATGCTTTTTTATAGATGCATATAGCTATTTAAAGTTGCGATCTAGTGACTTTCTCTTTGTCTTGCTATTGTTTTCCCCTGTTCTTTGAGTCTGCCCCAGCCTGACTGAGACATTAAGCTAAAAGTTTCTGAAATTCTAACCACAGGACTAGAGCTCCAGCTTGAAAAGGCTGTATCTCCGGCTTCCAGCCTTTATGGTAGTCTGACTTCCAAAGTCCCTCCCTCCCCTCTTTCATTGTTATTGTCTGTTGTGTAGCCTATTTAAGTAGCTTCCCACTCATTGTTTTCCATTTATCCATAATACTAAGTGCCTACCTAGAAAATCAGTGTTGCTCTTAAATACACCTCCCTTACTACAAATTGCCTCCAGCTCATTTTCCTATAGGTCCCATCTGTTTGGCACCCTCACCACACTCTGAGGGCGTCTTGAGTTAATTTTGCTCCATTCTTGTCAGATAAGAGATTTATTTTATTGATTTGCACTTCAGTTAACCCTTTAGAGTGCTACTGTTTTATTTTTGCTTTATTTGTTGATTTTGACTTTAAATCATTCTTAATGTCCTCAATACTTGAAATTGCCTTGCCAAGTTGGTTTGTTTAAGTTGTTTTTTTCTAGCATCACACTCAAGCAATTCTTTTTTTTTTTTTTAAATCAAGAAGTTAGCAGTGTCCTGTACAGACACTAACACCCAGAAAGTAAATGTTATCTATAAAACTACACTTAGAACTGAAACCTATAACTTAGTGTGAATAAAACAGTTATTGTGTGGAGGCAAAATTAGAACAGCTAGTTTGTACATTAACTAGCAGTACTGTCAAATCTTAGCTTAGCACAATCTAACCTAGTCTAGTGACAAACCCCAGAGACCAGCCAAGAGACCTCCATATAACCCAATTCACAATCTACAGTAGCCCACCCAAATACAGGTCCAAATAACATGGCTATGCAATTTCTAAATGTCTCCATAGTCAGCCTGACAGATACGGGCATCCTGAGACAATATGGAAGTTGTCTCATGTTCACAGACAATTATTTAATCTTTAACGAAACAAACACAGTATATAAGATATACACATGCACAATTTTACTGGAGGCAAAAATCTTGCATTCAAATAAGGTTGTCAAAAACAAGCATTCTACATGCACCACATTTTTTATTTTTATTTATTTATTTATTTATCATTTGTTAACCAGGAAAGTCCGACTTGGAACAAAGCCAATTTTCAGTGGAGGCCCGGGGAGAAAGGCTCCAGATGCATGTCTTTGTAATGTGGGAGGAAACCGGAGCACCCGGAGGAAACCCACACGAACGCAGGGAGGACATGCAGACTCCACACAGAAGGCAGCCCAGCCGAGAATTGAACCGGAGAACCTCTTGCTGTGAGGCAACAACACTACCGCTGCACCAGTGCGCCGTCCGCCGTCTACCACACACATAGACCAACTTATGCTGAAGCAATCTTCAAAAACCTCAAAGATTTCGTAAGCCTGTAAATAGCAACATCTGTTCTCAGCAATCTCTGAAGCATTCACCAAAATCATCACCAAACACCACACATATGTCTTCACCCAGTGGATCCCTAACAGCAAAGCTCATCAGGCAAACAAACATATTACCCAGGACTCTTGTCTTAAGGGACTCCATTATACAACACGCTGATGCCCCAATCACCAGACTACACAAGGAGATGATAACAGTTAGTTGCTTATCTGTAGGTTCATAGATTCATAGGTAAGTACTAGGCTAGCTGCCCTTGTGGAACATTTTAAGCACAGCCAATTTTTTAAAAAGGTGAGACTCCAGCCTTGCACCCAGCCCTCCCAAATGAACATTTTATGAATGTAAAGTAGCACATTTTAACCATCCTGTGAGCTTCCTAGATGAAGATTATCTCAAACTGTGATATCAAGAATTTTATTAGACTTCAAAGGGTCACAGAGGTTGTTAATGCTGGTCATGCATTGCATGAAATGCATCTTGACCTTGCCAAGGCCCAAGACAACACTCCCCACACTCGCAACAAACAATAGACAAATGCTGCAAAAAGTGACCCAAATGTGGTACTAAAGATAGAAAACTGCTGAAAGACAGAGCCCACACAGTGCAAGTCGCAGGTGACTCATCACAAAGCATGAAAGTGACCAGCAGTGTCCTACAGGGCTTGGTGCTGGGACCTCTCCTTCTGGGAACTTTTTCTTCTCAGATCTCCAAGCAGAGTGCCAGGATCTCTAGCTAACCATCACTGTATGACACCCAAACCTCTCAGAATGAACTCTTCACCTGCAATCTCCTGGTGTAATAAAAGTGGAATTAAACTAAATACTAAAAAATGTAGTGCCATCACTCATGAGAGAGCCTCTCTCCCTTATCATAATATGCAAACAAATACCACTACAAAAATTAAAATGTAGTCTGGGACCTAGGTAATTGAGTTGATAGCTCCTTCTGCTTTGAGCAGTATGTGACAACAGTTATCAGGAAATCCCTCCATCTATGCCCAGCCAATTGCCAAATGAATATAATCACAGTGAAAGAGGCAATCACTCCATTATACTCAGCATTGATCAGGCCAGTCAGCTATGGTGAGGTAGTTAGTTACCCATGAATATGGTATTGGGTCGAATGATGAAAGTCTCCAGAACATTTAGTCACAAGATAGTCCAGTTTTAAATTCTATATCTTGGAAAAAAATCACAAACAAACCCCCTCAATGGAAACAGACAAACTTTGAAAAAAAAAGGGAGCTGGAGTGACAAATAAGAGTTATGCATATAATAAACCTGGTCTAAATTTTGGATGCTCCATCAAGACTGTCTTGCAGTTGGAAAAAAAAATGAACCACGTATTTTTATTAAGTCTTATTTCATGTGAGTTTTCATTTTATATTACTTATTCTTTTATTAAGTAATTCTTTCATACTCTTTAATCTCACAGGAACAATGCTTATCCCTCTCTTATTCTAAGTACTTATTCAACATTCACCAGGCTATCATAATCAATCTTACATGTGCTACAAAACAGGATTAATGCTGACAGCCATCAACTTCAGTAGTTAATTAATTAAATTTTTATGCACGCTTTTATGCTACATGTAACAGTATTAATCTTATATATTTGGCCACTTGCACAGCATGTACAGCATTTTATGTAGGTATGACGTCTCGTAGGTTGAGAGACAGAATGTATAATCATATATATGACATCAGGAAGATGAACCCATGCAATGCTTTGGCTAAGCATGTAGCCTTATATTCTGATCACAGCTTTACTTTTAGGGTTCTACAAACTATAGGTATAAACAATAGAGGAGGTGATGTAATGAATTACTTAGAGACAATTGAATTGAGATGGATTTTGAGGTTGAAAGCCCACCTCGAGCCAGGCCTGAATCAATCTGTTAGTATCAAGCCTGTTTTAATGGCACGTAAATATTGATTAGTGCAGCCTCATGGTTTTTAACAGATTTACGTTTTTAATTTTATTAGATCATAGTGTTGTTATTTCATTTTGCTTTCTTTATCATGTATTTATCATGTATTTATTGTTAGCGTTTTTATATAGTATAAGCATGATTTGATCTTTTTATCAATATATTTTTATCTTCTTTATTTTTCTTTCTATATTAGAGTTTAGGTTGTATTGTGCTGTTTTAGTCTTGGTATACTGAATCTTTACCTTGCCTCATAGGGGTTAATGAAACTTTTTCAATTATTGTCTCTCTTGTCCAATTATACTGATCTTGATTGCCAATTATGTTAATTGATAACATTTGGAGATATGTATAAAAGTGCTTCAGTGAAATGTTTTAGTTAAACCTGATGAAGCGTGCTTTTGGATGCACGTGAAAGCGCTTGTTATTTTTTATTCTTGTAATAAATAGTCTGCTTCAACATCGTGGTGGTTTCTACCTGTTTTATCTCTCATTGGATTTCTGTCTTCTCGTGGAAACCTTTGGATGGTGGCAATCCTCATTTGCATATTACTTGTTGTTCTTTTATTTCTTGGTTTCTGCCACCTACACATGATGGATACTCCAGCAATAGAACTTGACTACAATCCTGGACCTAAGAGCCCTGAAAGCAAGTGGAATCATATTTTTCAGCAGAATGTTAATCCGTTACTAGGCATGGATCTACATCTTCCTATAACTACTCCGTTAACTACAGGTACTGTGGAGAATTTTAGTGAGTTTTACAACTACCTCAGAGAATTAGAGAATGACTTGTATAAGCTGTACAAATTGATTTGGCAAAGGAGGCATATGGAGGCTAGTCTCTACTTTCAAATTGTACCTAGTGGCATGTGGGTGCTGTGCATGCCGACTTATGGTGACAGCCACCCAGAACTATTGAAACAATGGCAACAGTTGAACCTTGATTTGAGTAACCAGTATATGAGACTTCTTATTAGTTACTTCACACCGATTGAGAATGAGCTCAAGATTAAAGTAGAGACTCTGCATAGAGATCTAAGTGAGCGTTTCAAGGGTGAAATATATGAATGGAAGATTGATTTCATGTATACGCAAGTAATGGCATATAGTGATCGATTACAACAGACTAAACATAAGAAACTACAGAGGGACTATCATGATTGTTCATCTGGTAATGTCTTTATGTGGCCGAGAACCAATTTTCAACGTAATGACCACACACATAGTTCCAGCCAGATACTGAGAATGTATCATCAACTTTTGCAGCCACTGTATCTTTAAACTCTACAGGAGAAGTGTTGGAACGTCTGGTTAATACGGACGTTACATCAATAAAACATAACCAACCAATGGGCAGTTTGCCAATATTGGACACTCCTCCCCCCAATCAACAAGCTATGGAAGAACAGCTTGTCTCCAATAAACTTAGCGCCAAACCAAAGAAAGTACTAGGGGAAATAGCAGTGTTTTTTTACAACTGCCGATGCAGTATCGCATCAGACAACCAGCAAGATCCAACAGTCGAGGGAGACTCAAGAGGAAGTTCTCCGGAGAAGCTGTGGAGGTAAGGAGAAGGAGCAGGAATTGAACATGCTTGTTTTTAACTTCTCGAGTCACACGCTCACCTCCAGTGAAGTGACTCTCTTGAACAAAGGTCTTTCCTTTATTCCTGCACAAGCCAGCAACCTTGCTGAAATATTGACTGACTTACGTCTCTTTGCTTGAAATTTATCATTGAAAATACTGTTTGATAAGACAGGAGAGGTCTATAGAGAGAGACGATTTGTACGCAAAAGTTCTTTTTCGCCAGTTCTACCCCATAAAGTGGACTGTTTTGTGTCAGTTTGTGAACAAGAGTCTTATCAATATTTTTCTAATGTTGCTTCGAGGGGAACATACTATAATTTGAATATTGATGAATGGCACTCTCTCCATGATTTGTCTTGTAATGCAGATATAACAATACAGTCAGCCGATAAAGGGGGAGGGGTAGTGGTTCTAGACACACTTATGTATGATCAAATGATGTTAGACATGCTGAAGGATGATGATACATATAGAATTATATCACGACATGTGGTTAACAGTATCATAAGAAATGTTCATGATTCATTATATGAACTTCTAATGTGTAGACAAATCAATAGCGAGTTCTATGATTATCTTTTGATTGAGTTTCCTAAGATACCATTAATCAAGGGACTCCCTAAAATACACAAGGGCACCATCCCCCCACCTCTACGACCGATAGTGTCAGGAGCTGGATGGGTTACTGAACACATCTCACATTACTTGGAATCAGTTCTAGGGCCTCTAGCCAGGAGTGTTCCTACAATTTTGAAAGACACTTATCAGTTATTGGATTACTTAGATAGTTTAGTGAATAACAATAATTTGTCCTCCTCTGTCTTTTTGGTTTCTCTGTAGCCTTATATTCTGATCACAGCTTTACTTTTAGGGTTCTACAAACTATAGGTATAAACAATAGAAAAGGTGATGTAATGAATTACTTAGAGACAATTGAATTAAGATGGATTTTGAGGTTGAAAGCCCACCTCGAGCCAGGCCTGAATCAATCTATTAGTATCAAGCCTGTTTTAATGGCACATAAATATTGATTAGTGCAGCCTCATGGTTTTTAACAGATTTACGTTTTTAATTTTATTAGATCATAGTGTTGTTATTTCATTTTGCTTTCTTTATCATGTATTTATCATGTATTTATTGTTAGCGTTTTTATATAGTATAAGCATGATTTGATCTTTTTATCAATATATTTTTATCTTCTTTATTTTTCTTTCTATATTAGAGTTTAGGTTGTATTGTGCTGTTTTAGTCTTGGTATACTGAATCTTTACCTTGCCTCATAGGGGTTAATGAAACTTTTTCAATTATTGTCTCTCTTGTCCAGTTATACTGATCTTGATTGCCAATTATGTTAATTGATAACATTTGGAGATATGTATAAAAGTGCTTCAGTGAAATGTTTTAGTTAAACCTGATGAAGCGTGCTTTTGGATGCACGTGAAAGCGCTTGTTATTTTTTATTCTTGTAATAAATAGTCTGCTTCAACATTGTGGGGGTTTCTACCTGTTTTATCTCTCTCTCTTATTCTAAGTACTTATTCAACCTTCACCAGGCTACCATAATCAATCTTACATGTGCTACAAAACAGGATTAATGCTGACAGCCATCAACTTCAGTAGTTAATGAATTAAATTTTTAAACATGGTTTATCAAAGTTTTAGATATTGGGATGACTTTCTGAGTTAACTTGTTTTCTGATGAAGTTTCAGGTCCTAAATTTTTAATATTTTTTTTTTCTTTGAAGTGTTTAGTGTTACCACCTTTTGTGATTTTTTTGTTTGGAAAAAAAAAAACAGATTGTCCAGTAGCCCAGAAAACACTGTACAAACTCCGGTTGTTGTTGTCTATCGGTTTTTCCTGGTTAGGAATCGCCACAGTGGAACTCTGGTCCGCTAATGATTGGCAGTAGATTTTGACAAAAGCCGAGGTGCCAGCTCAACGTTCAACCTTCAACGAAGGCACGCCCATTTGCGCATGTCTTTCGAACGCCCACCCAAATGCGGGGAGGACATGCAGACTCCACACAGAAGGCACTCCCTGCACTCCAGTCAAGAATCAAACGGAGAACCTCTTGCTGTGAGGCAACAACACTACTGCTGCACCACTGCATAATGGATACTGTGCAAACTCTGGTATTCTGTTTAAAAAAAAAGAAACAGACTACTGGAGTTCGTTAAGTCGGTGGATTTGCTTCACTTTGCTTTTTTATAGAAAAGTGTAGTAAATCAGTAAAAAAAAACAAAAAAAACAAATTGTGAATGGAAAAGGGTGAGTTCCTCCTCACCTGGCAGGACAATGGCATCAGGAAATGAGCAGAAAGTGGGTGGGGAGAGGGAATGAGATAGTCAGGGTAGCCTTGCCCCGGTTTTGGTCACAGTGAAAGGTGGCAACCCTAGAAGTGTTATTTCCTAAGTCATGATCCATTGTAATCAGCTGAACTCCATGTGGAACACAGGGCCCCACAACAGAAGCGAAAGCTCAATGTATGAGAAAAAACACCTAATTAAGCCTTATGTCTCAGAAAAGCAGACACACAGCCCGAATAGTCCCTTGTTCTGATGTTATTGAACCCTATTCATTGGTTGTTATTTGATTACTTTTGTGCTACCTCTGACTTAAAAAAATGAAAAAAAAAAACAGTAATAATAAATTGGAATAAGAATGCAATTGTCATAAATGCTCTGGGGAATAACAGCTGCTACACTTGGACAACCTGTGCAAACTGAGGGCTAACCTTTCCCTTCTAGTCAGGCTGAGAACTAGTCTGGGCCAATCATTCTACAGAGTCAAACTAATTGCCAATGGCAGCAGCTGTCCTCCACTATAGCCCCTTCTCAAAAGCATTTAAACATTGTAATCTCATTCACTAAAAACCTATCTGATGAAGTCTAGTGGATGACTGTGCTCATGAAACTCAATTAACCGGACAGCATTAAGGAGCAATTGGATCACCCTGTGTTTTTATTTCAATCTTTTAGATAGAATCTTTTGGAAAAGGGTCAGTTTACGAGAATTTCACTGCATTCTGTCAAGTTGCACATGCACTCAAGTCACTAGACTACAGGTACCAGCATGATTCTATCATAGTCCATGTGGAAGTTAATGACCTGAGACATACATCCCTGGACTGTATGAAGACAGACATTACTGAGCTCTCTAAATATGTGTCTCATGCAGGTATGTGACTTGCATTGAGCAGCATTTTACCTTCCCCAAAGATGATGTCACAATATGAACTAAAGATGATTGACTTCAATAACTGGCTTAGTTTCTGGTGTCTTTACAGGAGGGATCCAATGTTTGTCAGTTTGGGAGGACATGGTAACATACGGTGTTGCTTTGCAAAGAGCGGTCTGTACCTGTCTCCCTAGGCTTCTGAATATTGGCTAAACTTTATCCACAATCGACCAGCAAAATACGATGGTAGACAGTTGAAAATCCTTTATTATCAATAGCACATATCTGAACAATATTTAACCACTCACAGCCTTTTTCAATGGTTAAGAAAATAAATTAATTTCTTTTCTTAACCATTGAAAAAGGCTGTGAGTGGTTAAATATTGTTCAGATATGTGCTATTGATAATAAAGGATTTTCAACTGTCTACCATCATATTTTGCCGGTCGATTGTGGTTGCTTCTAGTTGGTTGGACCGCGCATGCCGTCCTTGCGAGGCCTTTCAGTTGCATCTAAAACTTTATCCACCCCCTTAGGGCCTTTTTTAGGCAATGCCAAATTGACAAACCTACTGACATAGCAAATAAACCTAAAGGTGTTACTGCTCAATTCCAGGAGCCTAAAGAAGGAACTCCACACCTTAAAAACTATACTCACTCTGGAGAATATACACATCTGTGCCATTACAGAGACATGGTTTAAATCCACAGAACGTACTCTGGTAGTGCATGTCTTCAGTGCCTTCCACACATTTAAACCATCAGCTGCACAGACGGGTACAAAAGGTGGAGGAGTCTTAATCTACATTAGCAATAAGCATAACTCTACATTAGTTAAACAGGATGAAGCCCTGCAATTTATCCACTTGCAAATCACCAATGAAAAAACTCCATACCATATCCTAGCAAGCTATAGGTCACCCTCTGTGTCTCAAGATTCCCATAGCTTGTACCTAGACCTACTGCAGATACTTATCATTCATTCAAAATCCCTATTCATGGGAGACTTTAGCTACCTATCTATAGACTGGGAAACATGCGCTGCCTTATGCTTGTAGGCACAATGATTCCTGGATAGGATTGCCACCCCTCCGTTTTTTTTCTGGACTATCTGGAGTTCAAACTGATTCTCCGGTAGTCCAGAAACACTGTACAAACTCCGGTATTCTGTTTCAAAAAAGGAAACAGACTATTGGAGTTTGTAAATCGGCTGATTTACTTTGCTTTTCTGTAAAAAAGCATAGTAAATCAGCCGAAAACAGGCAGTGGGAATGGGAAAGAGGGTGTTTCCCACTAAGTGATGTCACCATGATGTCACAAAATGGGCAGAATATGGGTGGGAGAGGGGGTGGAGTGGACAGGGTTATTGGATGCGAGGGTGGCTTTACTCCAGTTTTAGCCACAACGAAAGGTAGCAACCCTATTTCTGGACTTTATTAACACCTTCTCTTGTGTCACATTCTCACTGATGAGGTCAGACCAGTCAGACCACAAAGCTCTCTCCTTCAAAATAAAAATTAACTTGGTAACCCCAACAAACCCTGTAACTGTCAGGAACTATTCCAAAGCAAACTACAGCCTATTAAGTGATAGTCTGCTAAAATTCAATGCCTCTCCCAAACACAAGTTCACAGCAACCTATGAAGAATTGTTCACAGAGACTGTACAACCATCAGACGTGTAGCTATTTCAACCAGCTCCCTGAACCAGTACTGTGAACAAGCACCCCACCTCTTCTGCTCAAGTGAAAAGCAAAAACAAAAATACAATTTCTATTTTTTTAAATTGTAGCAAACTGCTTGCTGCAGAGTATATATCCTGCCTGCATGGAGTGCTATGGTGCTAATGTTTTAGTTTAAAAAAAATATTTTTAAACTGTAGCAAACCACTTGCTACAAATGCAGCAAACTGTTGCTACAGTTTATACCCTGCCTGCAGGGACCGCTATGGTGCTCATGTTATAATTTAAAAATATATATATTTGTAAATTGTAGCAAACTACTTGCTACAAATGTAGCAAACCATTGCTAAGGTTTATACCCTCCCTGTATGGAGCACTACAGAACTCAGGTTTTAGTTAAAACAAAAAAGTTTAATTTTACTTTTAAACTGTTGCAAACTGTTTGCTACACTGTAGCAAGTAGATGCTACAGTTTAGACCAGACAAGGAGTGCCACAGCACTCAGGTTTGAGCACAAATGCAGTTCCAGCTTTTAAAACCCAGTACTGCACTAACAAAAGATTGGGATCAGCTGGTCGCACCCCTTAGCACTTTGCAGTCGGGACAGTTGCCCCTCTCACCCCACCCTAGTTCTGCTATTGACAACCATGCAAATGGCTGTATAGAGGCTGCTGTACCTACTAAAAGTAAGCCTAAAACAGACTCTGAAAACAAAGCTGGTGGAATCCTAACCTTAATAGGGTATACAACAAAAGGGAATAAGTCATGGTCAAAATTGGGAACAACAACTGCCATTATGATAGAAGCTCTCTAAACTAAACAGGAAAATAAGAGGACTAATTAAGTTCAACAAGACCAATTGTGATGTCAAGATAGTCTCATAGGCTAAAGACAACTACAAGGCCTTCTACAGCTCTGTCCCAAACTTCAAAGGCAGCACACATCAGTGTGCTAAACTGGTGGTCAGTGGTGGCACCTTCACTGAGTACAGCGACAGAGCGAATTTGGTGGCTGACAAATTCAGCTAAAACTTCATCCCTCCCCACTCCCTCCATAAAATTCCTACTGGCATAAACCTTCCAGTTATTAGCAGGGAGTAGGTCCTGGTGATGCCTGCTAAGGCCAAAAACACAGCCTCAGTGGGTCTCACAACATCACAGATTGCCTCTTAAATAGCTTGAAACAATACCCTATCAGGACCACTTCAGTCACTTTTCAACTATAGCCTCAAAACAGGCTTTGTACCACAAGAATGGAGTACTGCAATGGCTATCCTACTTCACAAGGGTGGACCATCAACTGACTCCAGAAACTATATACCTACTAGTCTGACTAGTCTATTATGCAAAGCCATGGAATGACTTATCATGGATATGATCAACAAATACATAGGCAACCTGCAGACACTAAACACAGCCCAGTTTGGCTTTGTCAGGGGAAGGTCATGCCTATTAGACATGGTGGACTTCCTTGAGAAGGTTACCAAGACAATGGATGAAGGAAACATGGTGCATACTACTTACCTGGATCTGGCTAAGGCATCTGATACAATACACCTCTCAGGTATAGTTGATAAACTCACCAAGCAGGAATAAACCCTTACACAACTCACTGGATTGCCAGCTGGCTCACAAACAGGACCCAAAAAGTCAGGATTGGAGAGACCACCTCCACTAAGGGACCGGTCACCAGTGGAATACCTCAGAGCTGCATGTTGGGATCTCCCCTATTTGGCATCTCAGAGTTTAAGGCTAATGTCAAAGGTGTTTGGCTGACCAAATTAGCAGATGACTGTAAATTGGAAGCTACTGTAGATTCTCCCGTGGCATAAACATCTTACAAGAGGGTGTAATACAAACAAACAACTGGTGCCAAAGTTACAGATTAATACTCAATGCCAAGAAATGTATTATAGTGTGTTTTGGGAGAACTGGCACACACGCTAATTACTCCATTGATAAGACACCCCTAAGAATTGACCCAGTAGTCAGAGATCTGGGAACATATGTAGACAGTAATCTGGCCTTTGACCAACATTTGGCCAAGGTAGATTGAAAATCATTCTATGCTGCCCACCTTATAAGTAAGGGCATGGCATCCAGGTCCAAGGAAGTCATAGTGCCAGTTTATTCAGCCCTTATCAGACCCATCATTTAGCATAATGCCCCCCTCAGCATGTACCTGACCAGACATGTCCATCAGCTGGAATGCCCAAAAAGGTTCCTTACCAGGAGAATCTGGGGTATAAACACAGTGTCCTATACAGATCACCTTAAAGTCCTGTCTCTATACTCAGTCTCCTGTAGGTTATTGACAGGTGATCTATGCTTGGCATATGTGGCATCCTCAGATCCAATTCTGATGGACCCTTTGCACATCCACAAAATGAACAGCATCAGAACCATTAGATCCAAGGATTTCAGTTTTGATTGTGACATAAATAAGACCTTTTGGTGAGACAGATATGTGTCTCAGAGGATCATCATGCTTTGGAATAGGCTCCCCATCCATGTGAAGAAGAGTCCATCCCTTACCCTATTTAAGTGTAACTTTGACCAATGGATGGGAAATCAGAAATTCACCCTGAGTCTGGCCCCCATATCTCTGATAGACAGAGGCTGACATTAATGCCCAAACTTACATACACCCTACATAACCTCTCGAAACTTCCTAACATATCCCTCCTACTAAATGCTCATGATACATGTGGACACAACTGGGTTGGGTTACATGGTTAGGCTTATAAAGGCCCTAGTGGTATTTAGTTTAGTATATACCTATGAACCTGTGATGGTATGTTCTACGATTCAGAGCAAGGCATCCTGAAGAGTGAAGTTAAATGGACCATAAAAAGAATTGCCAACAACAAGGCTGCAAGTAGTGATGGAATTTCAGTTGAATTATTTGAAGTTTTGCAAAATAATGCTTTTACAGTGATGCTTGGAATTTTCCAAAATATATAGAAAATACAGCAATAGTCATCAGATTAGACCTGGAAAGGTCTATTTATAGTCTAATCCCATAAAAGGACAATGATAAAGAGTGCGCAACTTAACAACTGTACTTACTTCACATGCTAACAAGGTAATGCTAAAGGATCCTGCAAGCTAGACTTCACCAATATATGATCTAAGATCTAGCAAACATGCCAGCTGGTTTTAAAAGAGCCAGAGGTGTTAGAGATTAAACTGCCAACATTCACTGGATAATAGAAAAAGCAAGAGAGTTCCAGGAAAGCCTTTACTACTGCTCTACGAACTACACTATAGCCTCTGGGTCTGTAGGCTATAACAAAATGTGGCAAGTTATTAGTGAAAGGGCGATGATCACCTCATTCGCCTTCTGCAGAATCTGTATGCAAAGGAAAAAGCAACAGGAAGAACAACATGTGAAATAATAGACTCAAGGTTGGGAAAGGAGCGCAGTTACTTGTTTAATTTATGAGCTGAATATATTATGAGAAATGCTGGGTTCAATAAAATAAATCCTGGAATCAATGTTGCAAGGAGATCAGATATGAAGGTGATATTACTCCGATTGCCAAGAGTGGAGAAGAATTGAATTGAAAACCCAGCTGACAAAAAAAAAAGTTAGGAAGAGCAAAAGCTGGCTTGCTGTTTAAAAAAGATTATGCCATCTTGTCCTATCAGCTATCAATTCTTTGCAAAGAGTAGAAGAAGTGCAGACAGTGACACATTTTGTTTTCTCTGGTTAAAGATTTCTGCAGATGGTGATTGCAGTTTGAAAGTAAAATAGGCTTATTTTTTGGAAGGAAAGGTATAGCAAATTTGGATAAAAGTTTAAAGAAAAAAGACATTTTCAACAAAGGAATGTATAATTATATATATGGTTTTCCAAGCAATAACACATTGTGACATCTGGACTGTAAATAAGGTCGTCTGCCAGACAATCCATGCATTTAAGCTATGGTGTTGGAGAATACTTGAGAATTCCGTGGACTGGAAGATGATAAA
The DNA here is from genome assembly GCF_019279795.1 of Protopterus annectens. NCBI lineage: Eukaryota > Metazoa > Chordata > Ceratodontiformes > Protopteridae > Protopterus > Protopterus annectens. The sequence goes on along the minus strand of NC_056725.1, from coordinate 1,166,872,551 downwards.
AATTATTGAGTACTAAAGGAAATAAACCCAGACTGCTTACTGGAAGGTCTGCTAGTGGAACTAAAACTCAAATATTTCTGTCACATAATGGACGATGCAGTGATGTACTGGTAGCATTGTCACCTCACAGCAAGAAGTTCCCCAGTTCGATTCTCGGGTGGGGTGCCTTGTCTGTGGAGTCTGCATATCCTCCATGCATTCATGTGGTTTTCCTCCGGGTGCTCCGGTTTCCTCCCACATTTTAAAAATGTGTCTGGAGCATTTCTCCCCGGGCTGCCACTGAAAATTGGCTTTGTTCCAAGTCGGACTTTTCCGATAAACAAATGTTAAATAAAATAAAAATAAATAATGTGAAGACATGATTCACTAGAGAAGAACTGATGCTTAGAAAGATTAAAGGTTAAAGGAGGAGGAGGATAAACAGCTTTACTGAACTAATGAATATGAACTTGCAAGAACATAAAGAAGGAATTACTGAAAGACAGACCTGATGTGCTAAAGTCCTTGAAGTCATGAAGAGTCAGACTTGACTAAACAACCAATACAAGTCAAATGACTACAGTTTCGTATTATCATAAAAACACTGCATTAAAAGTGATGGCTGCATATCATATAGTGAACAGCTAGTGCCTAACAATACGAGTTTGGCTCTGCATAGAAAATGCAGCTTTAGGCTGACCACAAACAGGAAAATCTCTGATTGGAAGCTACGTCTAGTCAGACTTTCCTGGTAAACAAATGTAAAATATCATAAATAAATAAAATAAAAATAAATTTTGTGACAACGTAAACACAAAGTTTAACTGAAGTTGTGTAGTTTATAGTTAAAGCTTCATGTCCCACACTGATACAGAGCTGATTTACTGTGGCAATATGCAAGTTTTCATGGCATGGATGCTGACCGCTATGTAAGACTGGCTTGCAACCAGTGGAGTCTGCTCTCATTGGACACAGATTGTAAGATGAACTAGGATATAGTAAAATGAATATGTTCATTATACACAATTAAATAATTTTGATTATAATCTTTTTGGCAATAAATCTTAAGTATAGCAAGCATGTCAACACTGAGGAACCCTTTCATCAAATTTCATTGGACTTTATGTTTTACCATTTAAAGCAAGGAGTAAGTGACTTGTGTACTAATCAACTGTGTAAGATGCCATACTTGGTTGAAAGTGCACTTGGCAGAATTTAATATGGCAAAGACCTTTTCTTTACCATGAGGTACACTGACCTCAGAGTTGACTATACTAAGTAATGGAATACAGGGAATGTAGTCCTATGCACTGTGAGTTGGGTTTGCTACCTACAAAACCATATGTTTCACATTATTACTTGAAACCATCTGGACAGTTAGTTTTGTTCAAGGTAGCATTCGACTTGTTGGTGTGCAGCAAGGTACCCTACAGCAATTTGAAGCTCTTTGCTTAGCGTATCTCCTTTATACATAACAGTTGCACAGATATATCAGGATGGGTCTACATGATAACACCGACATGCTAAAACACCGACAACGAAATCACCGACACCACAAAACCAAAAGTTCAAAAACACGAAACTTCACATGCCCGACAATCAACAAACAAAACAAATCCGCTGTCCAGAAAGCATGCACACAACACAAGCACACCAAAAACCTTACAAACCTACACTAAACCTTACATACACAGCTATCTATCCACTAACCTTAACCCAAACCCTAACCCTAAGGTCCGCCTCTGTCGCGCACTCACCTAACCCGCGCCCTAACCCTAACTCACTTAACCCGACCCTAACCCAACAGTCTGTCACTACTGCACACTCACCTGACCTGCGCCCTAACCCTAACTCACTTAATCTTCCCCTAATCCTAACCCCACACTTACCTTAACATGTCGGTGTTCTCAGCATCGGGATTTTCAACTATCGATCATCTCCATTGTCGATCTTCTGGTGTCGGTGTTCTCGTCGTCAGTGTTTTGCAGTTTCGGCGTTATCAGGTAGACCCATCAGGATATCCATTTTTTTGCTTTTATGTATGCTACTGTATCTAATTTATTAAAAGTTGTAGTTAATTTTCTCAAGTTGTGCATATACCATGCTGCTGTATTTTAAATATAAGAATCAGGTAATTTATTACCATATGAAAATAACTGTTGCATAAAGCTGACAAACCTCCAATCTAATCTTCTGTCTAAATTGAAACTTACTTATAACAAAATTGCAAGATTTGCATCGAATGTACCCTACCACACCCATCACTGTGTAGCCTTAAAAAACCTCCAGTGGTTGGAATTTCACCACCAAATTCTGTTATCCCAGCTCCTCATAGTTCATTCACTCATACACAATCCATCTTTTTGCCCCTCTCTCTACTCTCATCCAGCCTTACACTCCCAACCGAGCTCTTGGCAGCTCTCAATGAAACCTACTACAAGTTTATATGCCCAACAAAATTGCTGGCAAACTACTCTACAGCTACTCCACTGCAAAAGCCTGGAATAAACTTCCACCTCACATCAGATCTATCACTAACTCCAGCTCCTTTAAAACTGCAGTAAAAGTTACCTACCAGAAGGAATGGCTATGCCTCTACAACATAATCCTGTCTTCCTATCTTCCAAACCTACCTTAATTTTCTCTTTCTATCTGCTATTATCTTTGCCTGTTACTCCCCCTCTCAATGCAATATTCTCCAGTATTAGACTAAACTACTTCTATTCCCCTTAGTTTCTATTTGCTATAGTCGTTCAATTAATTCCTACCTACTATGATTTTGTATAGTCCTCCTACCTTAGACTATATCTCTGCCTCTCCTCTACACCTGTGCCTCTCTCTTTAGCTATCTTCCTATCTCATACTCTCTGCATATTACTTTTTTCCCTGCATCTCTATACATTCCTCACAAAGCTACTTTTCTGACTCATCTTCTTTCATACTATTCCTTTCTGAAAAAAAAAAGTCCTGCAACATGCTTTGTAAAAATGATACTATTTTTGATTCCTTCTTTGAAAAAAAAATGTATACTTTGTGCTTTTATAATTGTTTTCTCCTGAATGCATTTGAATTGTATGTAACTGTTTTTTGGAGCTTTTCACCTCGGGTCTCCGCTGAAAAAGGGTCTCTATCCAGTTGGACTAACCCGGTTAACAAATGTCAAATAAATAAATAAATTGTTCATACGGTTGTGAAAATTATGCATGTTGTCCTTTAATAGGTATCATATGACGAAGAAACAAAAGTTTTATAAACGCTTGGAATCCGTTTGGAATTTGTATGTTTATTTTAGCTGTGTAACAGGCTATTTTTATATGCTTTAATGTTCACAGCTTGTTAGCTGACAACCACTATATTTACATCTGCACATTGCTGTTGAGAAATAAATTGTTACAGTCTGTATAGTATTCACCGCTTAACACCTCACCACAATATCAGGTACTTCAGATGACATGGGCAATATCAGTTCTACTGTAGAAATGGTTATGCATCTAGGGAATTTGATTCCATTTCTCATAAACCTGCAGCTGTAGATTTAAAGTGCACTAAACACAGTGACAGGTGCTGATTTTAGTCTTTAAAAGTAGAAGTTCCTTAGTTAATATGCTCAGTTTAAGCAAAGTTCAAGGTGAGTTAGTCTGCACTTTTGCTGCAGGACAGCAGATAATAGTAAAACACTTGCAGAATTGAGATTCTGAGGATGTTAAGTACCACCAACACTTCTATTGCATATTATGAAAAAATGAAAAGGCATATACCAAAACCTGGAAGAGGTAGTGTTGAGGATAAAGGGGGGTGATTTCAGGTTTTTCACAGAGTAAAGGGCCCTGAAAGAATAGGGAAAAATAAAACACCCACAAAACAATTGGACATGATAGCCTTCATTATACATTTCTTTGATATCAAAGAGTATAACTGAAAATACCACCAATTAAAATATTTAATAGTTCATAGCAGGAAGGGCAGATATGATTCCTTTCCATTAGAAATGGAGCTAAACAGAGATTGAAAATGGCCTATCAGTTTGATCTTAGCTGTAGGAAAACTAGATTAATTACTACTGAAATAAACAATTTTCAGATACTTCAAATCATGTGTAGCACAGGCACTAATGTAACATGGGTTCACAACAGAGCAACATTCTTCCAAAAACTGCTGTTGAGTAATCATGGCATTAAATGGAAAATGGCTTCCGGATGTGTTGCACATAGACATCTAATACAGAATTCTTTAAAGGAATATTGAATAACACTGGCAGCTGGTGTAAGAGTTGGGAGCATGGTAAACACTGACTAGACAATAACAACAAATGGGGTTACATGGTAAATATATTTCAATCACTTGAAAGGAAGATAAACTGGTAGCAGAAAAGTCAGTAGATGGGCAAGACCATTTCAGTATCTTTATAAGTAACTTTGCAGAAGACAGGAAATTAAAGGTTTGCTCTTTTGCTAATGAATCAGTTATGCAAGAAAAGACTGATGCAGAAGAATGTGAGTTTAAAAAGGGGAACAGACCTTAACAACATTAGAATAGATAGTTTAAATTCATATAGCAGTGTCCTTTAGCATTTCTGTCAAGATCTCATCTACTCTCACAGCCTTGTCATAATGGAACAATAAAAACAATTTCAAATAACCTAAAATGTTAAGAAAAGATAATGTTTTAAAAAAAAAATCAAGGTAAATCACACAATCATATCAGAGGAAAATCTGCAGTAGCACACTACATAAAGAAATGAGATGAAACTCGGTAAAAAATACACAACAAACCTCTAAAACACAAATAAACACAAAACATGCCTACAAATATTTAAAAAAATACTACAGTAAAAACACAGGAAGCATTACATCAAACTTCTTTGGTAATAGCAGCCATGACACATGCCTCTCAACTACCCAGATTTTTGCAGCATGTACAGATTTTTGCCTTAAATTTCTTGTCTGTTTCCCCATAAAATTTGTGGTTTTCTGGCGAATCTATGAAGATTGAATTCACTAAATAATGACAGACATTCAAGTTTCAGACTTCATATCCTTTAGAAATGCATGATAATACTGTACCTTTTATTAAAGCATCTTTCTAAGTTTATAAGAGCACTACTTAAAATTTGTTGCTATTTTTGGGCCTTTGTCCCCCAAGTTCTTTTGGCTTGTTCAGATTTCTTGTGCAAAGAGGTTGAGAGGTGTGCACTTAAACTAAATCAATCCCTAGAACCATTCCAAAAGCTGCATTATAAGAACAATAGACCTGAAATAAAAAATCTGCACTAAACACAATAAAAACAAATAAAGCACATAATTTAAACAGACAAGTAAAATAACATAAAATTCTTGCTATACTAATAAAACATCAGCATAAAATCCAGAAAACAATTACAAAATACAAAATATAACTCAGAACTCAGTATAATGCCATCCAGAAGACACTCCATTCATAAAAATCTGCATTATGTAGGTACAGCCCTGTTCATAGGTTCATAGCTATATACTAGGCTAATGACCACTGGGGCCTTTATAAGCCTAGCCAAACATCTGAACTGTTTCCCTCAAGTTTTTGTGTCTTGGAGGTTATTTTAAGAGGTGTATGAAAGCTAGGGGAAGATCTACAGGCTGCCTATATCCATTAGAGACATGGGACAAACCCATGTGTATTTCTGATTTCTCATCCACTGGTCCAGGTTTCTCTTGAATAGGGTTAGGGAAGAGCTGTACTCCACATGGAAGGGAAGGCTGCTCCAGAGAACAGGAATTCTCTGAGACACATACCTGTCACTCCTATATGCCCCATTTCTGTCACAAGTAAAATATAAATCCTTACATCGAATAATTCAAATGCTATTTGTTTTGCTGCTATGCAAAAGGTCCATTATAGTGGCATTCAAGGATGCCTTGTATGCTAGGCATTGATCACCTCATAATAGTGTAGGAAACAATTTACAGAGCTAGGGCTTGAGGTGATCAGTAAAGAGCATGCTGTTTATGCACTACATTCTTTTTGTGAGGAGCCTCTGTGTATGTTCCAGTTGTTGCATGTACCTGGTCAGGTACATACCAAAGGGAGTGTTGCACTCAGTGATGGGCCTGATGAACCTTAGACACATGTTGGGCAAACGCCAAGTTACTATCTACATGGATACCCGAATCCCTGACACCTGTTCTACTCTAGGGGTGTGCTGTTGATAAGGTAATTTCTTAGGGTACCTGGCTTCCAAAAGCATACTATTATACATTTCTTGGTATTGCGTTTTAAGCTGTGGCTTTGGCACCAGTCCTTCTTGTAGGATGTTAGTGTCTTGGGGGGATTCTATGACTTCTCCTCACTTCCAATCATCTGCAAACTTGGTCAGCCAGAGGGCCTTGATATTGGCCTTGACTTCTGAGAAGTAGATGCCAGAAAGGAGCAGACCCAGCACAGAGACCTGAAGGACTCTGCTAATGACTGGCCTCATTTTGGAGGTGGTCTCTCCTATCCAACTTCCTGGGTACTATCTGAGATCCAGCTGGCTATCCAGCACATAGTACAGGAGTTAATGTCTATATCCTTGAGTTTGTTTACAATACCCGAGTGGGCTATTGTATCAAATGCCTTAGTCATGTTATGGTAGGCAGTATGCACTGTTTTGCCCACATCCATTGCCTTGGCTGCCTTCTTAATGAAGTCCACCAGGTTAAGTAGGCATGATCTGTCCTTGACAAAACCATACTGGGTTGGATCCAGTGTTTGAAGTTTTTCTATGTCGTTATTAGTCATTTCTATGATATTTTTTCCATGGCTTTGCATATGAGACTGATCAGATTTATGGGTCTGTAGTTCCTGGGGTCTGGTGATAGCCCATGCTTGTGCAGAGGGATGATCACTGCAGTTTTCCATTCGTGTGGCACAAAGCCTGCATGGAGGCTATTATTAAAGAGTGACTCCAGTGGTCCTGATAGGTCACGTTTCAGGCTATTTTGGAAGCATCCTGGGATATTATTGGTGCCCATCAATGCAGTGCTTTTGGCCTTAAAAAACAAATCTAGGACCTGTTCCCTAGTGATAGTTGGGGGGATTATTTGATAGTATTTCCTGGGTGGGGGCCAGGAACAGAGGAAGGTAAAATTAGAGCTGAATTTCTTAGCCACCAGATTTGTTATATCTTCCAGGTCCATATAGGTCTTTCCATTTACAACTGGTTCTGCACACTGCTGTGTGCTGTCTGAGGTTTTGTACATAGCTAAATAAAGCCTTGTGGTTGTTCTTTGATTGGCAGACTACCTTCACCTGAAATTTGGCTTTAGACTGATGAAAGTCTTTTTAGCATGCTGGGCAAAGCATTTCCTAATCTTGGCTACGACTTTTTTGTACAACCTGTTTATGTATTTGAATTAGTTATGGGCTTATTTCTGTTAGACACATATGTCTCTATGAATTACTAACATGATTGTACATGATTTATATGTGCAATTCTGTATAGGCAACTGTGCTTTTAGGGTTTGGAAATGGGGCTTGAAATTTTGACAGATTATCACTTAGTAGTAGGCGTTTTACCTTAGAATAGTTCTTAAATGTTAGAGGTTTAGTTAGGGACACAGAACTGATTTTTATTAAGAAGGTGACAGTTTTGTGTCTATCCTTACCAGAGATAATACTACACTAGGTGGGATACAGCATTCTCCCATGTTTCTGAGTACCAGATAGAGTATGTTTGCACCCCTAGTAGGTTTATAGATTATCTGATCCAAGACATTTGTGTTTGCAAATTCAAGAAATCTCTGGGCCTGTTGTATGTCTGTGGTTGTGTAAGTATCCCAGTTTGTAGTGGGGTGGTCCATATAGTCAATGAATATGACATTGGGTTGAATGGTAAGTTCAAGTATGAGTTATGGCTTTCTTGGATGATAGAGGGTGGTCTACAACCTACAAGGATATATGGGACTTTACCTATGAAAATCTTGACATGGAGAAGCTCAATCACATCATCCTGTTTGACTAACCTTGAGGTAAACTTGTTGTTGATATAGATTGACACCTCTATCTTTGTTCTCTGCCTGTGCAGTAGTGGTTTGAATATCTGCTAGATATTGCTGTCCTTCATTGCTGGGATGCTCTCAGCAGCTTTAAGCCATGTCTCAGTAGCTACATAGGTGTCCACATTCTCAAGTGTGAGGAGAGCCTGGAGGGGTGGAGTTTCTTGTTTAGGCTCCTGGTATTGAGCAGTAACACCCTATATTCCCTTGGGTTGGTTTTCCTATGTCATAAGGTTTGTCAGTGTGGCATTGCCTATAAAAGGTACTATGGGGGAGGACAATATTTTAGCCAATATCCAAAAGCTTAGAGGGGACATGAGGAGATCATCCTTTGTACAGCAATGTGGTCTGTTGGCCATACCTATCCATGCTGAAAAATATTGTAGCCCCTTAGAATGACACCAGAAACTAAGTCAGTTATCAAAGTCAATCATCCTTTGTTCATACTGTGGCATCATCCTTGGTGATGGTAGAATGTTGCTCAGTACTAGGGCACATACCAACCTGGAACACACAGACTGAGAGCAGCATAATGTCTTTTTTCATATAGCCTAGGAAGGTATAGCTTATGTCATTTTACACCCATATGGACTACAACTGAGTTATACTGGGTACTTGTGGTCTAATGAAGTGAGTTTGTGGTAATTTGGCAGTTCTTGGCCTCAGATAAACAACTTACTGTGATTTTCTCCTTTTTCAGCCTGATGAGTGGGACATCTGTATGTCTCACAATGGAGTCTCCTGTGATTACAGTACTGGGTAGTGTGTTGGCTTGTCTTGTGGGCTGTGTAGTTGAGGTGCCAAAGGGTATGGCTGTATGTGTTGTGCTGGCTGTTTTGGTGGAGTGCTTTTGGGGTTGCTGAGGACTTTTTTTGTAGAACGATTGTCTAGGTCGTCTTTGGGGTTTAGGAAGGTTAGATTTAACTGCCTCAGCATATGTTGATCTAGGTATTGGAGTACTATGTGTGGTGGTTGCAATGTTTACATTACTGACAACCTGGCTGATATATTCAGTGCTTTTTGTAAGAGTCTTGCCTGCAGTGGTATTGTGTAATTACATCTCACACATGCTGTAACTTTTTAAGGATTAGTTGGTTGCCAGTGAACATGAGAGAATCCTAAATTGTCTCAGGATGCCCACATCTACCAAGCATAGCAGATAAACTAGGCAGTTACTGGATCCCACTAAAGTGAATGGGAGACACTAATCCAAACTAAAAAGCACAGAAAAATGGATAAATGAAATATATGGGGGACTGTTTTGTGTGATGAATGAAAACATAGGTGCCAGGCAGAAAAGTGATGCAGCAATGAGTAAAACTTTAAAACTTGAAAAAAAAATAAACAGGAAAAACTAGTAGTCTTAAAACTTTGTTGATGAGCTAAGTCACAATTTTCAAAAATCATGAAACCTGGGTTGTGTTCCAAAGCAACAAGCCTTTATTCATCACAGGCAAGCGATCCTCAGTAACAAAAAAGTCTGAATTACTTTTCAATGTTAAGCATATCAGCTTTTATGCACTTAGAAGTAGGTGTGGCAAATATATGCATTGTTTAATTTAAAATCAGCCTGCACCAGGCAAAAAATATAAACAGGGCCGTAAAAGTACATTTAAGAACAGCAAGTACCCACCCCCACACACACTGCTACTGATTAGATCAAACTAAATCCTAGTTAAGGAAAATGCTACCTCTCTATTTGCAACCCATATTCCAAAATCAGGTAATAAGAAAAACATAGCATACATATACATAGATTGATTTTTAACTAAAATCGTTTTCGGCTAACTAATGCAATAATGCCTTCATCGGGTCTGTGACAAAAACTAAAATCATATACAAAGGTAGATAAATAAAAAGAACTAACTAGATAGATACAAGAAAAAACATACAAAGCTATCTAACCATAAACGTTATCTAATTAGAGCACTATAAATATAAATATATATCCGTGTAATACTATCTAATAAGCATCCACTCATATGTATTAATGTGCACAAAAACTTAAGTTATTTATAGCGCAGTAAAAATGTCAATACTTTGCAGGTGGGAGAAAACAAACTTGATCACAAAGCTGCCATCTCTGTGATTAGTATACTAAGGCTGAGGCTGCAGTATCCTAGGGGATTCCTCTCACTCTGAAGTACAGCAAACTTGAAATTAGTATTTAAGTAGTAGGAGTGGGGCAGGTGCAGCCTGCTACTGGTGTAATTCAAGGTGGAATGCTATCACTTATAAGATGTAAGACCAAGTTTTAGGTTTCACTGTTTGGGTGAACAATCACAGTTTAGTTATCGCTGCTTATAGCATCTATCACTACTTTGTCACATTTGTGTCATGGTGCCAAAATATCTTGTACTGTAGGATTATGGAACTTGACTCATGATTCTTGACAACTTACTCATCATAAAACTTGTTCCCTGAGTGTACAGCATACAATATTTTATTTATCACATCACACAGCCCTTACATTGCATATATCCATCTTCCATACATACATACATACATACATACATTTTCTGAATGGTTTGTCCTTGGGAGAGTTAGGGTGATAGCAAGCTGATCGGAATAGATCTGACTTTCCAATCCCAGGTAGCAATCGTCAGCTCATCCTCTCTTCACCTGTTAGAATAGTCATTCTCCATGGTCTTCTCATACTCCTCCTGCATCTAGTCCTTACATCAGTGACTGCTACATCTGCTGCCTTCCTGTTCTTTGGTACATATCAGTCAGATCTGGACGCCCTCTTGGCAGTATTGCATGGAAGTCCTCTTTCTTTTAGCCTGATGGTTTCCCTCAGTAATGATGCCCTCCAAGGGGTCCAATGATTATCACCATAAGTATCCATAATCCCATCTTCTCATGTCAGATTCCACATGATACCAACATGGAACTTCTTGAAGTCCTAATGGCACTAAACAAAATCAGCTATTACACAATTGGTAGTTACATTTCCTATACTGAGCATGGAATGTACTTAAGCTAGATCAAAAAAACGTAAGTACCAAACCTAACACATTACTAATGGTTGATCATAACTATCATCTGTCAAACAGTTATATCTAATAATAAATATGCAGAAAATCCTTAACTTTGCAAAATGCCATCCACTCCAACAAAGGTACACATTTTTTTACCTTTACTTTACCAATATATACCCTGTATGCACACCTAGGAATATCTCTGCTTTCTTGGTGAAATCCAGCCATCATGCTGTTATCTTCACCTTTAGAACTGGTGACGTAGAACCTAAGAACCCAGCTACATTTTGGGACTACTGCTAATCCAATTTTGTATCATTAACTAACTATGAAAAACTACAGATGGGACTCTGACCCAAATGGCATCAGTAGCAGAACGAGTGCACAGGCCTCCCAACATTTGCTCCCATTTGTCATAAGTACAATGATAACAACAATACAACAATAATAAACTCAGATGGTGAAATTCTCACTTTAACATACATTATAACAGTAGCAAATTATTAGTGATTTATAAAAGATCTTTCAACTCCTTCCGCACAAAAAGATTTGAACAGTTCAAAGAACAGTTCATGCTGAACTTCAGTCTCTTACACAAAAAGCCTTTAACACAGTTGAACATTGGTTTTCCCAATGCTGCCTCCTACTCAACCCTAAGAAAACAAAACTTCTACTCTTCTCCCCAACACGTAACCAAATACCCCCACATTTCTCAATCACTTCAAACAACAATACTAGTATTTCCCCCAAAACCACCACAAAACTACTAGGAATTACAATTGATAATAAACTCAAATTTGAGAATCACATTAACTCTACTATAAAAAGTGTGAACAAAAAAATAGGAACCCTATATAGAATTAGACCATTTCTTACCCCAACTACTAGAATTACCCTAGCCAAGACCCATCTAATCTCTACTTTACTCTATGCAAGTCCTATTTATACCAACCTGTCAAAAAAAACCTTAATAAACTAGTTATATCCTACAACAACATTGCAAGATTTGCTACCGGATCTCCTTTTAGAACCCACCACTGCATTAATCTAAGACAACTTGGCTGGCTCGAACTTCCTAATCAGATTATACTTCAACAACTAGTAATAGCCCACAAAACCCTGTACCAATCCACCAAAACTCCAATACTCACCAGTCTTATTACCCCTTATCATAACCTGAAACATCTACGCTCCGCTAACAAACTTCTGATCAACATTACTACACCTAAAAACACTGCAGGAGATGGCTTATTCTCCAACTCAGTTGGGAAACACTGGAACAATTTACCTGCTGATATCACATCCCTGACTTCTCTTCCTATTTTCAAGAAGAATCTCAAATTGTACCTTAATAACAAATGTCTCTGCCCCTGTATTAACCCTGACTAGCTAGCCCTTCTGTCTCCCATCTCCCTTTCCTTCTTCCCCTTCTCTACCCAATAACCCAATAAATGTTTTCTAAAGTTCCACAGCCACTCCTTAAGACAGGAAACTTACCCTTTGAACAAGTACTCAAAAGCTTCTTTTCTTTCCTCTCTTCTTAGGTGCATGTTTGCCTTCTTAAAACTAACTTTCTTAAGCTCTATGAAAATCATCTTATCCTCTACTCATCCTATTATATCTCCAATACCTTTCCTATCTTTTCCCCTCCTCTCTCTCACTTATCCTTTCTTTTATTCTAAGTACATCTAAAATATTGTTTCTCTGCTCTTCTCAAAAAAAAAAAAAAAAAAAAATTTTTTTATATTTTATCGTTTTAGTTTTTTATTATATTTCTTATATCTGCATGCTGATTTGGACTGTCTTAAATTTTAGGTTGACTGATTTCCTACTTTGTATTAAAATGTGGAGCTTTTCTCCCCGGGCATCTACTGAAAATGGACATATATCCAGTTAGACTAGCCCGGTCAGCAAATGTAAAATTAAATAAATAAATAAATGGCTGGTAAAAGCCATAAGCTTGCCATTAAAAAGTGCAGAGCTTACTTTGAGCTTAAGGTTGTCAACACCATCACCAAAACCCATCATAAAGCCTTCTTTAGTTGCATTAAGAAACTCATATTTAACACCCTTGCTGCTATGACCTGACATCAAATGGTACCACTTATTGTGGTCCTGATGCCATTACCCACACCCTTGCTGACAAAGTCAGCTCCAAGTTCTCTTTTGTATGCTGATTCCACTGCCTTCCACATTTCCCCTAACTACTTTTCTTCCTAAAAATCACCTTAAAAAGGGTCCTAAATGAACCATCTAAAACTAATAACAGTAGCTCCATGTGTCTTAATAACATTGCTGTCTGTCTCCTGGTATCTGAAAAATTATTTATTTGTCTTTGTTGACCAGGAAAAGTCTGACTAGGTAAAATCTATTTTCAGAGGAAGCCCGGGGACAAAGGCTCCACATTTAAGTTAAACACAATGCACATTTATAATTTCAGGGTAAAAACATCTATACATGAGCTTAGTTTCATGATTTTTTTAAATATATTCTTACATGAACACAGCATTTTAACACAAAAAATAAGAGAGACATTAACATAATTGTCTAATGATTGATTAGAAAAGTAAAATACAATAACAGTTAATGTATTTGTAGCATGGTAGCTGCAAGGAAAAGATTAAACTGGGGTGTGTTTGAGGTTTAGTAATAATTTGCAGACAGACAAGTAGTACAGTGGCATCAAAACTGATAGAGATATGAAAGCAGAAAGTATGGAAATGAGCAGGAGGCTAAATGGACAGAGGAGGGATTACAGTTAGTGGTTGGATGTGAGAGAGGGAAGAATAAGACTTTACAAAATGTGTGTAGAATGAGAAGGCGTGATAAGGTACAAAAGACTGGGAAGCAAATTGTTGGTAAGAGTAGGCGAAAGGTAAATCTATCCAGGTAACCTAGCAACCCAGCTAAATCTTTTCTGAACCTAGTCTGCCTAAGCTTTTCCACTAGTTACAATAGTAACATTGCAAAAGGCAGACCTCCTTTAGATGCTGGTAGTTACAGACGTACAAGTCTCACCAATATTATCTCTAAAATAATGAAATGTATCATTACTGAATTTATAAATAAAGACATAGAGGTGACCCAGAGTCCCTTAACTGAAATCAGTTTGATTGTATGAAAGGCAGATCATGTCTGCTCAATCTAGTTGATTTCTTAGAAAGGGTTATTGAGGCCCTGGATGAGGGTCAGTCCATCCATACTTCTTATCTAGATCATACCTCCCAACCTCTTAGAGAAAGAAATCTGGACAAAGCCATAAATAATGGGGGATAAAGGCTCAAAAATAGGGACAATTTTTAAATATTGCTCTTACAAACTTAAAGTTGATAGAGTAACAGGTTTTGCATTAGCATGGATTTTCTGAAGGGTATGAAGTCTGAAATTCAAATTTCTGTCATTATTTTCTGACTTTAGTCTTCAATAATTTGCCAAAGATTTGCTAGAAAACCACAATTTTGTGAAAAAGAGACCAAAAATAGGAGGAAAAATCTGGACATTCTGCGAAAATCTCTACAGTTGAGAAGTATGATCTGGATCTAACCAAGGCCTTTCACACCAGTTATTATCAATAAGCTTAATTAACTAAACATTAACACATATATTACCATTGGATAATTAACTGGGTCATTTGTAGAACTTATAGTTAAGACTGGTGGAACCTCATCCATAGGAAAAAAAAAACATATATCAAAAGTTGTGTCTCACAGGGTTTTGTATTAGGTCCCCTTCACCTTACCATCTATTTGCTTGATGTGAAACCAGAAGTTAAGGGGATATGGCTTATCAAGTTTGCTGACAACTATACCCTGGGTGCTATTATCAACTCTCTTACTCTCCCCTACTAGCATTCATACTCCAGCAAGAGCTTGACCAGACTATTACTTGGCATAATGACCATAGGCTCCAGCTTGGTGCCAAAAGATGTAGTGTTCTTATACTTAGGAAGTCACACTTTCATAGCTCGTAGCATATAAAGGACACCCCCTGCTTAAAAATGACAACCATTAAAGCACATTTGTTTAAGAACTGCCTTTGTATCACCTTGTATAAGTCATAGTTAGAGAAACATTCTATCTAGCACAATTAATTTCCAAAGGTGTCTCATTTAGGTCTAAGAAAGTCTTAGTTCCTCTCTATACATCCCTTATTGGGCCTATGATTGAATACAATGCTCCTGTTGGCATGCATCTCTCCAAACATGCTGTCCAACTATTGAGCCCTCAGTGATCCCTCAGAAAATGATTGGATAAGGCTCTCTAAGCTACCCAGTTAAACTCTCCCCTGACAGACTAATAGCCTTCTCATTGGACTCCATCAAATATAGGCTCTTGCATGGTGATTTCTCCCTGCCTTGCTGTGCTGTAAAAGACAGTAAAAGCATTGAATAGACTTCAATACATATGAACTAAACAGAGACATATGATAAATGTTTTGCACACCTAGCTAATATCAATTGGTGAAGCCTAGTCTAATATGATATACACCAGGTGTAATGCATGAGTTCAACATACACCCAATGTCACATAGTTCACAACAGCATGGGTTGGTAGAGTCTGGCTGTCTGGTAGGTATAGAAAAACTGAATTTTATATGTACATTCTTTATACAAAAGCTGTGATTAAGAATAAGCATTGGGAGGACACTGAATGTGGGGCTAGAGGGCAGAGTTGTCTATAACTGGAACCTGATAGCCCCCTCCTCTTAATTAGTATAGTCTTCTAGTTGCATCTGATGGCATAGCTCTCAACCTCCAACTCATGACTCTAAACTTTTTTTTGCTCAAGAATTCTGGAAAAAGCCAAAAATAGTTGGGGGGACAAAGTTTGAAAAATCGCCATGATGGAGTTCCTTTTAAAAACTTAGAAAGTTGGCAAAATAACAGGTTTTGTGTAAGCATGCATTTTCAGAAGGATATAAAGTTGTTAATTCAAATGTCTATCACTATTTAGTGACTACAATCTTCTTTTTTTCCCAGAAAACCACACATTTTATGAGGAACAAATCAAAAATAAGTGGCAAAAGTCTGGACATTCTTCAAATTTCTGGACAGTTGAGAGTTATACTCTTACCTTAAGCAACAGAGACAAGTGAACTAAATTAAAAATATATATTTTTTTAATCAATGGCACTAGTCGCCATAACTCTCAACAGAATCAGGGGGCACTTTTAAATTATTAATACTATTTACATGTGACATTGACAGAATAAGAGAATGTAAATAAATATACATTTTCTGAATTAAAGAAGTTTATAACTCTAATTACTGCTGTTATATGATATTCAGTGTAATTAATCATCTTTTCTCCAAAAGTCACCAGTTTTAGGAGGGATTAAAAAGATCTAAAATCTGATTGAAAATCAGAGAAATCCCTGAAAATCGGGCACACTTGAGAGGTATTATAGTCACTTTGAAATTCAGTAGACAAAGATCATTTTCTTAGCTTTCACTTTGCTAAGAATAAGACATCTATAACTGTAACACACAGATATATTTAAAGACTATTATCTTACAGTTCTGTCATTGCAGGAGAGGCAGAGCAAATCTCTCATGCAAAATGTGGCATACATGAGAGAATTACTGACATTTGAAAAGCATGTTGATTGCTTATGCACAGGTTCTGTTCCTGTATTAGTTCAGCATGGAGTAGATGGCTTTAAACAGCGCCAAAAGCACTTTATAATACTGAGGCTAGGCAGAGTTACATTACGTCTAGCACTACTGTAGGTTGATTAAGTTAATTTAAGAAGACTGGAGCTTTGATTTGCTTAATTTAGCAATGTAAGAGTTAGCCTTTAAGTTCTTGAAATACAACAGCTTGATTTAATTACTTTAAGAACTCTAGTTTTGATTAATTTAATTTATCAACAGAAATGCAAGCCTTTAAGTCTTAGAAATACTACAGCACATTTTGCTTCATTTAATAGTACTGCAGCTTTGATTAGTTAATTTCATTGCAGAAGTGTTGGCCTTTGGCATTTTAATACTTTAATAATTGTGGCTCTTAAGCAGAACTTGGCACACATATAAGTCTTCAGTATTATAACAAGCAAACTGGAGCAACTTGAAAGGTTTGCCTCAAAACATTTTGAAATGATCAATAAAATGTTAGTCAAGATTAGAAAGGTCAAATTAGAGACCAACTGTCATCAGTACAAAGCAGAAGAGTTAAAGAAATAATGTGCTCGTGACAAAAGAAACACAGTTACCTTTCTAGACTTTATTGTACTGGAAGAAAAAGAAAACAGATTAAGAGGATAAAAGGGGTTTGCCTGTGATTCAGAAACATTGCTTGCATGGCTATATAAGGGTAAACTATGGAGGTGAAGTAGCGTATGTGCCTTAGAGCTGATTGACAATGTAGTAAGAGTAGCACTGTGCAACAGAATGAAACTAATCTGATATTTTGTTAGTGAAAATCCCACAGATTGTGTAATGCCTGTCATTGTGCAATGTAGGTCACGTGACCTAAAGAGCCCTTTAGCATATATGTACCATACACATGACCACATGCATTCACCTGCCCCTCAATGCACTGCCACGAGCACAGCTGACAGTCCTAATAAGGGGTGCACAGTGAAATCCCTATTCATTTATAGCTAGAAATGGGAAGGAAATGGGTCTATAGGACAGTCAAAAAGGGAAAGAACAAGCATAGGAACATAAACAGGGCAAGAGGAAAAGAAAACTGTGATGGAGGTGGGGAAGAAAGTTTGTTTTCCTCTTGGAGAGATGAAAAATTTTATTTTTCTAAGAAGGGTACAGAGGGAAGATAGTAAGGGGATGGAGTGGGTAGAAAAGAGACTATATACAGGAGATGGTAACAGGGGCATAGAAGCAACCACAAAAGACCAAGACCAACAGGCAAGATACTGACACAAATGGGGGAGACACAAAGGAAAGACACAAATAGACTGAGGCATGACAATTTGTGATGGATAGGACTGGCTCACAAACTGGTTAGAGAAATGAAGCACAAGGAAAGGGAACACCATGATGGGGGATAGGGTGGGGTGGTACCCAATTACTATACTGCCCAGTGCTGCACTCATCCAGAGGTCATTCATCTCAGTGACCACTGTTATGGCTGGGCCCAGGTATTGGTGTCATACTGGTCAGAGACAGGCAAGCCTGTGACTCTGCCAGTTGCATGAGGACATGCTCCAGATGGCCAGTGTGGGTGTTCAGCTACTGGTCCACCAACACCATCACCAGGGATTCCATATCCTGCTAGGTGACATATTGTAACCCACTGGTGGTTTCTCTGGTGGGCAGCATACACTCTCGACAGATGAAAGACAGCTACAGGCTAATAGAGAATCCTTCAGGTCACCTCCTGCTGGATGACCTATATCACCCTGTACAGGGATTGGCCTGGACACAGAAACCTAGCAGGTAATAGCAATGCAGGTGGGCAGTGAGGTAGTTGCTGATGCACCAAAACTAAAGTCATGACAGGGACTACATAAAATGTGGTCAAAAATAGAGGGAAACAAAAAAGAAATAACATGAAAAAATGACAGAGATAAAGAGGGCAACAAAAAAAAAAGTTATCACTAATGTGTACCACATTGCATGGTATAACCATTCTGCAGGACAAAATGATGTTATAAATGCAAAGGCAAAAAACAAAAAAATACACCTGAAATGATTTGAAGATAAAGAAGGAATTCATCCCAGTGCAGACACTAACACCTCTTCTTTATTAGATGTAGTTATTACTAACATCTTCAACAAACATTTAAGCCTATACATCCTTCCCAATTACCTCAGTGACCACTGCCTCATACTAACCCACTGGTCATTCAAGTCTACTAATGCCCTTACAAAGCAGAGTATATCCAAGTTCAAGTTCAAGTTTATGTTAATGTTTATTTTGTAAACTCTTTCCAAAGCCAGAATCTCAAACAGTGTTATTAAAGAGTGAAATCCAGTTTTAACAACAGAAAATGATGTAATACATTTGTCTTTGATAATGTCACCAAGTTAAAAAAAACATTTTAACAATGGTCAGCATTACAGACAATGCAAAACAATATTTAATAGTACTAAACTTCCTCATTATTAATAGTTTAATAAGAGCAAAAGCTGAGTCAAGTATGACTTCCACCAATTATAACACAGATCTTACAAATAAAATCAAAGTTATTATACTCTGCGAGTTCCATAATATCCTCAAAAGCCAAAAAATATGGTCACTTCACCTTTTGGCAAACTATTCATGAAATCCATGGAAAACCTTCTCTGCTAATAATAAATATCCTGAAAAAGTCAAAGTCCCAGGACATGGTAGCAACATTAACTATACAGTTCTGGTCAGCCCGAGCATTAAAGCACAGGACTGCAAAATCACAAACAGCATAAAGACCGATTTAAGCCACAAATCAAGACCATGAGAGAAAAAATAGGAGACCCTTCTTTATCAAAACTAAGGCCAGCAAATACTTTTAAATACACCAGCAACTCAGTCACTGCCATTCAACTTCTTATCATCCCATCACCACAAACCGACTCTTGGAACTGGGCAGCTTATGGAAAAAAAAACCTCCATTAGTCTGCAGTTCAACAGGTACCATTGTACATCTACTAGTAAAAAACTTAGGGAGACTATCATCCCAAATGTTAAAAAAATGAATCCAACAAATGCAACCCAATTCACAATCTGGCAACCACCTGCTGCCATTGTCAGAAATGGAACTACATCTACCAGATATCCTATTCAATACTCAGTTCTAATTCCTTACTAATGCAACAGTTAGTTCAACATGATTGGCTAACCTTTTACAGAATAATAGAAAGAACTCCCACATTAGCCACATTCTATAACATACCCCCTTCCCATTCAAAAGAAGCTCATTAGTTCTTCAAAGAGAGTTGAGAAACGCAACTACTTACCCTGGATTACTTCCACTTTAAGAGCCAAATTTAGACAATGCAAACAGGCAGGCAAGGAAAGGAAAAAAGATATACATTAATTGTGACGAATACCACAACTTTCAAAAACTTGATGCTTTACCAGATGAGGTGAAAACAGTTTGTTACAGGAATGTACTGACATCTCAACTTACTAACCCTAGGAAAGTAGTCATTAACTAAGTCTCTCAGATGTAAACAAAGTCTTCCCTAGAGCACAAACTATAACTACCTTGCTATCTGACAATAAAAGTACACCACTCATTAAAACTAAGAAGCTTGTTTTGAATGGAGGTGTGTATGTTATTGAATGTGGTTAACGCAGTGGTGAGATCAATACTGCTTTTATAATTCAGAATGAACTAGCACCTCAAACCCCTGTACAGGAATGCTTAAAATACCCGCACTTCTATTTCAAACATATATTAGCTAAATACATTGAAAACATACCCACAAACACAGCAATATTCCTTCAATCCTCATTTTTATTATTTACACATCCTAAACCCACCTAATCAAAATAGGGGAAGCCACCTGAAGCAGTAGACCTGTAATGAGCAGTGTTTCCCAGTGATCAGTCTTGGGGCGTCTGTTGTTTGGGATATACTTCTCTGAGGTGCAGGCCAAAACCACTGAGCTATGGCTGACCAAGTTTGCAGATGACTGCAAGCTGGGTGCAGTCATCAATTCCCCAAGTGATGTGGATGTCCTCCAAGAGGGTCTCACCCAAACAAATGACTGATGCCAGAAACATGGCCTCAAGCTGAATGCCAAAAAATGCATCATCATCCCCTTTGGGGAGAGTGATGTCCCCACATATTATCACATTAATAACAACTTCCTAAGTACACAATCAGTAGTGACGGATTTGGGCACCCAGGTTGACAGCAAACTGACATTTGACCACTATGTTGCTTCCGTTGTACGGAAAACTTCCTATATGGCCCACCTCATAAGTAAGGGTATCTCATCCAGGGACAAAGAGGTCATAACATCCCTATATTATTTCCTTATAATGCCAATTATTCAGTACAACACCCTCTTCAGCATGTACCTCGCAAAGCACATGCAGCAGCTGGAGAGACTACAGAAGTTCCTCACCAGTAGAATCCAGGGTCTCAAATGTCTACCAAAGACAGATAGGCTAAAAGCCCCGTCCCTCTACTCATTCTCCTATAGACTCCTCAGAGGTGACCTCTGTCTGGCATACAAAGCAATCTCAGACCCTGCCTTGCTGGGACTGCTGCATATCCACAAGTCAAGCTCCACTCGAGCAACCCATATGTGCTACGTCAACCTGGTCTGTGATATCAATAGGACTTGCTGGCGGGACAGATGTGTGTCCCAGAGACTCCCCCATCTGTGGAACAGACTCCCCCTCCATGTCAGAGTACCTCATTATCCCTTTTTAAGTGCAATCTGGATAACTGGATGGGAAACAGAAAATACACCCCTGGGATTCCACCTGTGTCCCTGCTGGACAGGGGCTTTGGGTGCTGACTTGTCTAAACATGGGCTAAACTCTTGGCTAGGCTTATAAGGGCCTCAGGGCCAATAGCCTAGTAACTTCCTAAAATCCTATGGTCCCAAATCGGTCAATATTGCCACAGCGTTTTTCTGCAAACTTCTATCACATATTTTCAATTTCTCTCTCTCTCCAGGTATTATTCCCCAAGCTTCAAACATGTGTTCATCATACTTCACACTACAGTCTTGCACCTTTCACCAACTACAAACTTTAGGCCTATCAAAAATCTCTGCCCTTTGACAAAGATCTTTGAAAAATGACTCTATGAGCAAATGCTTGAATACATTCAAAAATACAAACTGATAAATAACATGACTTTTGAACACCATAGATGCAATTCTTCTGCTAACCTCTGAAATTTATAATAGCATAGAGAAAGACAACCTAACAGGAAACATATTTCTAGAATCAAAACAATAAATCATGATCTTATCCAAAATCCTTATTACTTATAAGTTTGCTTTTTGGGGTTTTTTTTGCAGGAAGTTACTACCTGGTTTAAGAGTTCCCTCTTTAGTAGAACCTTTATAGTTTAAGGCAGCAGCTATGCACCTGTCTGCCATTTTACAACTAGCTCAGTGCTACGCCCATTCCTATTTTCACTCTATCAAAACCATCTACCTTGCTACTTACAACAGCTAAGCATTACCATGTACACTGATGATATGGTAATTACAACCGATCACATCCATCTGCACACTACTAAATGACTTCTCACTTACCGGACGCTGGCTACTGAGAAGCATACTAAGAATTAGCACTAATAAATCTACTGTCATGCTCACTGGGACTTCAAAATGACTCGCAAATACCTCCCCAACAGCTATTTCATATTGTACTGGGGTTATACTCTGTTTTACCAAACAGCAACAATATCTGAGGATTCTTACAAATGACACACTCACATTCTACCATCAGTAGAGACTATTACTTCAGAAGTCATGCCACAACTAAAAGGTAGCCTACAGCATTTGCTGTCTACTAACCTGTGAATCTAGATGGGTCATTTCTATCAGCATACTACTACCAAGACTTAAATATGGAGCACGTGTTATTTCTTCACTATTTGGACAAAGCACAACTATACTGCAAACTACAGACAATAAAATGTTATGATTCATCAATCTAACAGACTTCAGTGACTTCTATGAATATCACTGCATTAGTATTCAACTGGCAAATTTGCTTAACATTTCCAAAGGGTTCTCATATCACTAACATTTATATCACTTAAGGAAGAATTCTGTCCTCCTTTTTTAACACAAAAGTTTTAGAGACTTCATATACCCTAATAAACAACTCCTCAGTTAAAATGCATACACCTCCATTTATACTAATTACATGTACAAAAATGTATAAATGTGTCCCTGCATCCTAGAATACTCTACCATTAGACATTACAAAAGACAATCTATCACTCATTAAGAAAAAAAAACAAACTGAAACAATATCTGCAGAAACCGAATACACATACGTTTTAGAGATGCAGGCTAACATTACAGCATCTTAAGACTTAACTGTCACATCAGAACTAAGTGAATTCCAAAACAATGTTTGCTAATTACATTGCGTTTGTTTGTGTCTTTCGGCTTTTCCCGGTTAGGGGTCACCACAGCGGAACTCCGGTCCGCTAATGATTGGCAGTTGATTTTTACGTATCGGCTTGCCAGGCCTGACGCACAACCTTCAACGAAGGTACGCCCATTCACGCATGTCTCCACGCAGTAGACGCTCTAGCTGAGAATCGAACCGAACAGCGTCTTACTGTGAGGCGACAACGCCACCGCAGCACCACCACGGCGGGTCAGTGCTAATTACATTGTGTACATCCAGTAAATACACAATCATTCTGTCTTTACCTCATAAATTATTCAGTTCTGACCTCCTGTTTCTTACATCTCACCATGTCCTCCTCCCCAGTACTCAACAGCCACTAATCTCATATTCATATTACTACTCTTCTTCCGTACTATGTCTATAGCATCAACTCATATCCACTACCCATCCCTCTCTATGTTAGCCCTAACTTTCTTACTAATGCTATGCTTTCCTCAAGGCAACCAATCATAATTTGTATTTATTACTGCTATACTGTCTCAATTCAGTTGTTCATAAACTGTAACAATGACTGAATGTTAAAAACAGTAATTTTTTATGATTTACTATTACATATGTATCAAACTAAATATGCAGGTTGTATGCATGTAATTAAACCATCTTTTGAATGGTTTACAATATCTTTGCCATATGGTCTGGGAGGTAGCTGAAAAGGGTCTTGCGCCAGTCCAGCAACCTGAGTAACAAACAAAACAAAACAACTAAACAAACAAAGATGTGGCAGTAGTGTAAGTAACAGAGGTTGCTATGGATAAAGAACAGTTTAAACAGTAAAAGCCTGCAAACTGCTGTAAATTAATAGAAATTGGTAGCTGACATGTCTATGGTGTCCAGAAGGCCAACAAAGAAAACAGAAAAAATAAACTAAAATGGAGAAAAACTGAAAACTCAGTAGAAGACTGAAAACAGTGTGGTGAAGCAGAGGTGGGGAAATCAGATGGTAATGGCAAATGAAGGAGAAAACTCTTCAGTCAACCTGATTAAATGCACTCCGAGATTTTCAAGATGGGTGGTTCCTTGCTAGAATGTATGGAGACAACCAACAGTAGGTCACCAGAAATTGAGAATGCTATAACCAAGTATTCAGGTATGCAAACTGCTGAAAATAAGGTGAAAGAAATGGTGGAAATGCAGTTAAATATGAATAAATGGTACAGAAACTGGCTGATCTCAAGGGGAGGTCAGGCTGCTACAACTTCAGGTTTATAGCAGTAACAAAAACAAAAGGATGAACTGTAAAGAATTTATGAGAAAATGCCTTAGTACATGACCTGAACTTTCTATTACTGATATTAAAATAGAAAAAGCGCATTTTATTTTTTAATGTATTTATTAATTTATCTGTCTATCCATCCTTAGTTGACCGGGTTAGTCTCATTAGGCTAGTGGCCTCTTTTCACATGAGACCCAAGATGGTATTTATACTACAAGGGCAAATTTGGCCAGGGCATCAGTGAACTTCCCCAACTCTTTTTGGTGGGTGTCATGTGATATTTTACAACCATCTGTGCTACCGCCAACTCAAGTAGATGGGGCCTTAGTTTAAAATCTCATCTGAAGGAAACAACAGATATGTATATTGATTAAACTGCAGCTATGCCAAATAAAGGAGGAACGTTTTTCTATTTTATGGAAGAAAAGAACAATACTAAAAGTTGGAGACACAAAGATTTATGTGGATGATGACTTTTCATTAAAAGGCAAGCAAACAGAAATGCTTTTCTTCATTCTGTAAGACTCTGCATATAAATACATCTAAATTTCAGGTTATTATATCCTGCATTACTTCCAGTCTCCTATCCACTTGGATTAAAAGCCTACCCAAACCCTTGACAGGCACAAGGTGAATTGGCCTAAAAAAAGAAAAGATTTGGGGGGGGAAGATGCGAGTGGCAAGAAAATAGGCAACCAGTAAACAAATATAGAAAAGCAAAGTGTGGACACCGATGGAGAAATTGTCTGTGAAGCATTTTCCTGTTTTCCAAAAGAAAATGATGGATAAAACAAATGAAATGAAACAAGTTTCAAACAAAGTGGGACACTGCATAAAAAGCTAATGAAAAGTTTGTTGACTGAAAGTAGACTGGATAGCAACATTCACAAAAGCAGTCCTCTGGAAACACTGACTGAGCTGTTTAAATGCAAGGAAATGTACATGTGTGTGCAAGGATGTTTGATATGATTAAAATGGAAAATGTGTACACTGGAAGCTATTTTAAAATGACAGAAGTCAGTAACAGTGAAGAAATAATTAATTCATTTCATGTTGTATGCTTGCTTGGTCAAAGTCACATTTGTTATCAGGCTTCAGACTGAAAATTCTCAGTCTGCACACTGATTTGTCACCAGCATGCCTCTCAAATGTCACCGATTTTCAGGGACGTCCCTGATTCTGACTCAAATTTTAGCTCTGTCCTGCTTAATCCCTCCTAAAACTGGTGATTTTGGAGGAAACGTTGTGAATTACATTTAATAAATAATGACAGTATTTTACCTCAGAAAATGTATAGTAATTCAGATTCTCTTATTCTGTCAATATCTCAACTTAATAGTACTAATATTTTAAACTTTTGCCTGGTTGTCCCTGAAGTTTTCTGGATTTGTCCATGATTCTGTTGAATTTTGTCCCTAATTGGTTGAGAGAACTATGGTCACCAGTGCTGATGGAATGCAACTTACCTTCCTTAACAAGCTGCATCACTGTGTCTAGGTAGTTAAGCTTGACACTCATTTGCTATATATATATATATATATATATATATATAGGCTGTAGGAATGAGCAATCTGTAGAAACAGATACACAAAATTAAAGAATCTAGATAGCATGGCTATCTAGAAACACAGTGACAGAGGGACAGCTTCAGAAATAAAATGCTACAGGCAAGTGAAACAAACAGATCAGTGGTTTATAACAGGCGCCTTCCAGCCCAAAGGAGAAAATCAGAATTTGGGTCTCATAAGAGAGGAATAGAAGACACCTTACACTGCTGTTTGTACAGAGCTGTAGTTCTACTGCCACAAGAAAAATATATGAATGGTTAACACAGCTGTAGCTCTACTGCTACAAGAAAAATATGTATATAGTTATTATGGCATTTATTTATTGGGTAGGAAGGGAACTGAGAGCAATAAGACATCAGATTTAGCTGGGACAATATGACACAAAAGTACATAAAGTGACCCAAATGTGTTAGACAATGAAAGACAAAGAATATTTTAAGTAAAATAAAATATAAGCATTAATATATTGCAGTTTGAATTCTTAGTTTGGAATGTTAATGTGTTGCATAGCAACAAAAAAGCAAAAATAGAAAAAGCATCATAAAATAGTAACTTATATTTACAATAGTAATGCACAGAAAATAATGTAATGTTAGTTGCACCATCATAAAGAAATAACAAAAATGAGGTCATATTATTAATCAAAAAGGTTATAAGAATGAAGTCTGAGGAACAAATGAAGGACAGGGAAGATACAGAGTTCTTGGTGGCAGGGAATAAGAATTATACTGGCTGATTATATATTTCATTGAAAGCAGTTAGACAGGATATAACGAATATTATGAGAGGAGCTATGACCTTTCATTAAGGATTTATGAGTACTAGCTAGAGATTGGAACACTATAGGAAAACACAAAAGAGATATCTGGAGAGTCAAGATATTACAGAATACTGTCTGGCTTACTGATGTGATGAAAATAAGATTGAATGAAGCAGGATTTACATATACACAGTTTTCAGTGAAATTTGGTTCTTTGGCAAGATTAGACAACTGTCAAACATTGTAAGAATACGGTGATATTGTTCTAACCAAGAAAACACATCCAGTAATAGTATCAGATCAATCACCTATACAAATTAAGCTTTGTGAGCACGTAAAAGTCTATTGTGATAAACATGGGCATTTTCCAATGCTTCTTCTGAAATGGAAGCTAGTTCATTATTGGGTAGATCAGACATTAATTGAAATGTTATTAAATTTGAGCCTAAGCAGTATCACAGTAGCTATATATATATATATATATATATATATATATATATATATATATATATGGGTTCACTTCAGATGATCAAGTTTCCACAATCTCGAAACTCATATGATCGAGACCATATGATCGAGTTTTCAGAAACTCGAACATCTGTAGGGGGCGTTAAATAAAGTGTGTGAGTACCTTAGGCGAGGGATTCTGCAGGGGGGTAAGCCGTCTGCACCCTTGCTACTTAAATATATGAACTCCGAGATTGTGCTACAGCTGGAAACAGGGAAATCTCCCATTCACTAGTGTCTGCAGAAGCGCAGAATGGGAGATTTCCCTTTTCCCCACTGTAGCGTGATCTCAGAGTTAGTATATTTAAGTAGGGGATATGGGGGGTGCAGGGGGGCTTGCCCCAATGCAAAAATGTCTTTAAATGTGTTTTCTTTTTTTCTTATTTTCACTTCTGATGTTCTAGTTTCTGAAAACTCAAACATATGGTCTCAATCATATGAGTTTCGAGATTTCTGAAACTCGATCATCTGAAGTGAATCCATATATATATATATATACGTACATATAGCTTTAAAAGTAATGGATTTGCAGAAGTGAAAAAGAATAAATGGAAAACAACAGGTTGAACAGCATCTGAAAGAAGCTAGAATGTTTGTGTAAGAGTACTTAAAGAATATGACAGAACAGATAAGAATGGATTAAAACAGTAATTTTTGACAATAACCCTAGGATAACCAAATTGCTGACTCACCAGCAGGGGCACCAAAAGTATGAATAGATGATAACTAAAATCAGGGTTTATGAGAATTGTTGCAGACCCAGTAAAAATTATGAATGTAATGCTAAATTATTACAGACATGATGCAGCTGTTAAGAGTAACACAGAGAAAATGGAAAAATATTTGAGACAATTAGAACTGCCTTAGTTAACATAAGTATAAAGATGAATTCTGACATCAAAAGTAGAGGAAAATGAAATTAAAGAAGCAATGAGAAACCAGAAAACATTGAAAATGCTTGGTAGTGATGGAATTCCAGTAGGAGTGTGGAAAGAGAAGCAGCAAGTCTAGTTAGTGCTTTTTAACAATTTTCTTGGTGTTGATGTGCCTTTGACTTGGAAAGAAATAGTAGTAGTAGTTACATCAAAAGAGGGGAAAGATCCTCCTAATCCAGTGTCATACCGACCCATTTTGACTCTGAATCAGGACTGCAAAGTATTTATGACAATTTTGGTAAAAAGAATGATAAAGATATTGTTGAGAATAATATAAATAATACACCCAGATCAGTTTGGGTTTATAGCAGGCATTGAAACATTTGACAATATTAACAGAACCCTTTCTATTCAAAACGATGCATTAACAATAATAATATATTAATGTTAATAGGCTTGGATGCTGAAAAAAGCATTTGACAGAGTGAGTTCAATTTATGAAGAGATCTTGTCAGGCATTTGGTTTTCCACAAACATGGGCAACATTAATGTTTAATATTTAAGTTTTACAGAACAGCTCAAGATATAGGAAGTGTAGTGGTGAGCTGTCTAAAGCAATTGCCCTACAAGAGGAATAAGGCAAGGGTGTACATATTCACCTTTACTCTTTGCCTGGTGTATAGATCCATTAACTAGGAACATAAGACAATCAGACATAATTGCAAGTAAAAAGAGAAATACTAATGAGAAAATAACCCTCTTGTACCGAAACATGATATACACATATATTTAAGAAACTGAAATATTTTAATAGTATAGGAATATATAACATAAATTAAGTAAAAACAAAGTTTAGAGTAATACATTTTGCTCAACACATGATTTAGTATAGGACTTTCCCCTTTTTGTTAGATCATAACAAGATAAGATATTTGTGAATTTGTCTAAAATGGGATGCTGCAAATGCAGCTAAATAAATGTGGGAAGAAATTACAAAAAAAAGATTATAAAACAAGACTGTGGAAATTGATATTCATGGATACTAAAAAGGGGTATGGGTTGGGAAGATAGTTAAGATGTTTAACTCACAGACACAAGGTACAGGGTTTGATTCTCACATTTGAAAGACATATTTCACCCCCACTACCTCTACATTTATTTTAACCCCAGATCACCTGACCACACTCTCCTCCAATCAATGACTTCTCATGCACACCCCCTATCAAATTTCTACCTTAAAAAGGTACATAGTATCTACTTGCCATGCATTCCCACTCACACCCATACTTGAACAACAAAACCACTAAGAACCAACCACTACTCCCTCATAAAATATCATTAATCCTAGGATTTCTCTTCCTAACCCTCACATACCTAACAAACATCACATCATTATATACAAACACATCACTAAAAAAACACATCATTCCACATAACTCTTTCTCAAACAAATATACACATACACATTTTCTTTCCTATCTCTTCTACATTATTTAAAGACAGCTTAATCCTACACATTCATAAGTCTCACACAACACCATCTTACACTAGAAAAACATCATTTAGATCCAACATAGACATAGTGCACACAATTAAACACATACTGTTTATCACAAAAAATCTACTTATATCTGGAGACATACACCCAAACCCTGGACCACAAAACTCTCTACTCTCTGCTAGGCAAATCTCTGACCTATTGATTTTGAATGCTAACATCAGAAGTATCTCTAACAAATGTTCTGACCTACACGCATTTATAGCTCACTACTCCCCTAACATACTAACCACTACCTAGACATGGCTAAAACCTAGTACCCAAAATGAAGAAATTCTCCCAGTAGGATATAATATCCTAAGACTGGATAGAGTGGGCAAAAAGGAAGGTGGAGTTGCTATCCTCTACAAAAATACAATCAACATCAAACCTCTACAAACCCCCATACATAAATTTCAAAATGCTGAAACCTTAGGTTCAACCCTAAGTATAAATGACACAAAAACTATCATGATTCTCTGCTGTTATATTCCCCCATGTAATAACTCTCCCATCATTGAAGAAATGTTACAATGGGCCACAGATAATCTCCCCCAAGAAACCATCTTACTAGTTGACCTGAACACTGATTGGTCAGCCTGTACCTCTAACAACCCCACTAACCATATTAATCTTTACAGTTTGACCCAACTTATCCAAGAACCCACTAGAATCGACAAAAAACCCACAAACAGTCTATTCTAGATTAGACACTATTTAACTGCCCCAAAGAAAACTATCAGACAGGATGCCTTCCTGATGGTCTTAGTGACCATCTCCCCATCTTGCTCCTGCGGAAATGTACCAACATAACCAAACCCATTGTTTTTAGACAAGTCAGAGATGATTGTAAACTAAATATACAAGAACTAAACAGTATTCTAAAACATAGTAACTGGAAACCACTACAAACCCTAAATCTAGACCAAGCTGTTGACTACTTCAATAATATTCTCATCAATATCCTTGATAGACTCACACCAATTAGGAAAATAACAGCCAAGTCAAACTATGCACCATAGTTAACTAGGGAAATTAGAGCCCTTCTAAAGTCAAGGGATAAGGCTTGGCTAATTTGGAAGAAATACAATACTAGCCTAGCTAAACAAAGTTACCTACAACTTAGAAATCAAGCCAAGAGACAAACTAAACTCGATAGGCAAAATTACTTCTTCAATATCCAAAACAAACATTCAAAAGATCCCCAAAAGTTTTGGCATGCCATTAACTCTCTCCTAAAACCAGGCAAAACTACCACTCACACTCCTAACTCCATGAATAACAACAAGGACATTGCCTCCCAATTCAATCACTACTTCACGGAATCCATCTTAACACTATCCTCCCAACTATCCAAAAACAGACCTACATATAACCCAACCAAATGCCCTGACAACATCCCATCCTTTACGCTTTCACCTGTTCCCACCTCAACAATTAAAAAACACTTCCTAAAACTGAAACCTACCACCCTTGCTGCTGACAATCTACCAGCCAACTTCCTAAAAATAGCTGCTGAATCCTTATCCTACCCTTTTTCTATTCTTGTCAATCGCTCCATACAAGAAGCATATGTCCCACAGCTATGGAAGGTATCACACATTATTCCACTACATAAAGGCGGAAACTCTTACGAATACTCAAATTATCACCCCATTGCCATTCTACCCCCCCCTTATCTAAAATACTAGAGAAATATATACATTCTCAGGTAACACAATTCCTAAACTCACACCATCTCCTCTACTCCACACAGCATGACTTCCGACAATACTATAGCACAAACACCGCACTGCTTTCTTTCACCAATCTGATCAACCAACATAGAAACAATAATAACTTTGTATCTGCAATATATCTAGACCTCTCCAAATCATTTGACATGGTTTCACATTCCTTACTAATAAACACCCTGACATCCCTTTCCTTTGCCCCTTCCGCTATAGCCTGGTTTAAAAGCTATCTGTCAAATAGGCAACAATCTGTCCAATGGCAAAGTGTACTATCCCCCTTACTCCCAAGTACCATAGGTGTACCACAAGGCTCCATATTAGGCCCACTTGTTTTCTCCATATTTACCAATAATCTCCATACCACCACACAGCATGCTTCACTTATACAAAACACTGACGATTCTTATCTGTTCAGCTCCATCACTTCCCACCCTACAACAACTCACCCAGGAATCCTTTAACTCTGTGGAAAGTTGGATCACTCAAATCCAACTTATCCTAAACCCTAATAAACCAAATTACTACTTTTCACCCCCAACAAAACCATTTCCACCCCTCTATCCTTCACTGTTTCCTCCAAAAATGGCACTATTATCTCTCTATCTGACCATACCAAACTCCTAGGCATTGAAATTGATAAAAATCTACACTTCGACGTCCACATTTCACAAACCATCAAAAAAGTCCATAAAAAAATGGGAACACTATATAGGCACAGGAAATCACTCTCAAAACAAGCATGGATTACCCTAGCCCAAGCTCTCCTCTTGTCTACCCTAATGTATGCTCCTCCAATTCTTACCCAGCTTAGAAAACTTGACCTTGCCAGACTTGAATCATCTTATAATAAAATCACCAAGTTTGCAAACAACTCCACCTTTAGAACCCACCATTGCCAGGTTCTAAGGGAACTACAATGGCTGGAACTTCCCCAGCTACTAACCTATCAGCAATTAGTCATTGCCTACAATGTGGTAACACATCCAGAAAAAAACCCTGCACTAGGCCAACTTCTCAGCCACTATAATACAAATCGTCCTCTTCAATCTTCCGACAAACCTCTCCTCTGTATCTCTAGGGCTAACAATACTGCAGGAAAAGCACTGTTCTCAGACTCCATAGCTAGAACCTGGAATAATCTCCCTCCTGCTCTGATTTCTGCCTCTACCTCTTCTCACTTTAAAAACTCACTTAGAACACACTTAAAGAATAAGTGCCTAAGCCCATGTATTACATAAGTCCTCAAATTATTCCACTTATATACATCACTTCCTAATATACCTACTGTAGTATTTATTACAGTTTAGGTCTTCTCCTAATGCTGTTTGAAGTTGTATACTTATTCTGTTATTAACCATGTGTAACTATTTTTCCCTGTATATATAGGTCTTATGTCTTCTACTGTATACTGTATTTTAACATATTGTGTAAAATTTTACTCCCCGGGCCTCCGCTGAAAATGGACCTGTGTCCAGTTGGACCATCCCAGTTAACAAATGTAAAATAAAAAATAAATAAAATAAAAAATTGCCTAGGCTTAAAATAGTCAAGAGCAGTTAGTCTAGTACTTATCTAGGGGTCTATGAATTTATAACATACTAGGGATTAAAATGTTTATGGCTCTGCTGGTTCTTTGTGTATATTAGCCTTATGTATATCAGAGAGATCAGACATGTATGAATATAAAAAGGAAATTAATGATTATTATCAATCATGATTATCATATAATCATATAGTTAATTATTATAATTTAATATATATTTTAAATGAATGATTCTTTCAGATTACAAGAGAAAGAGTACAATATGAATGACTAATAGTGGAAAAGGAACAAGGTTATTTTGGAATTCTAGATATGGAGGCAAACTGTAAGGCCACGCATCTTATATTAACCTATTTGATTTAGGAATAGGAATATATTCCCAAATGGGATGCTGCAGTGGTACAGCAGTAGCATTGTTGCCTCACAACAAGAGGTTCTCCTGTTTGATTCTCAGCTGGAGTGCCATCTGTGTGGAGTCTGCATGTCCTCCCCGCAGTCGAGTGGCCTCCGAAAGACATGCGTGAATGGACATGCCTTCACTGAAGGTTGAGCGTTGTGCTGGCAACTCGGCACCATAAAAATCAACTGCCAATCATTAGTAGACCGGAGTTCCGCTGTGGCGACCCCTAACCGGGAAAAGCCGAAAAGACAAACAACAATATACTCCCAAATGGAAACACATGATCAGTATAGTGTCTAATGAGGTAACAAGAGGATCATGTGTGGGCGTTTGGGCAGATCTTGAAAAGGAATATAAAGAGTGTGATGTACAGCCTTGTATACATACAATTATTAAGCAAGTCTTTGCTTCAAAGGACTTTAAACCTTGAAAAAATGGAATAAGAAAGAACAAAAAAATTGAGATTTTGGGAGCCGATGATAATGGAGATGAGGTAACAAAATGGGATGAAACTTGGCAAAACTTTTAGATTATGGAACTCATACAGTTACAGTTCTACTGTGGATTGCCAAACTGTACAGTCCTGAACATCAGAAACATTGAAAAATGATGCCCAAAACAAAGACAAGTGAAAAAGTTAACTTTAACTGTTTTTGCAGGTGCCAAGTTCCCTCCTGCACCCAGATGTGGGGGTCAAGCAACCCACACTCCCAAACTTATATATACCAACTTCATAGTCGCATCAATTCAAAGACAGGAGAAATTTCCCAAAAGAAAGGCATCATTGATTGGACATACTTAGAAATCACACTGGCAATGATTTCCTATAATAATAATAATAATAAAAAAAAAAAAACCACACACAACTGATGTTCCTGGGTGTCTTTTTCTTCAGACGACTGACGTTCAAGGAAGTTCCCCTTGACCACCTGTAGAAGGCCCTGTACAGGACTAATATTAGTAGACGGTAGTAACTACATTAAACCACAAATAATAGATGTAGTAACTGAGGCAGAAGCAGATATGGCAGACCGGAAAAGAGGAATAGCTACAGCATGTATATACAGATGGTCAGTGGAGGGAACTACGTCTTAACCCTAGATAAGCAACTAAATTTAAAAAAAGAAACTGCATTTTCCATAGAAATGTTTATACAACATTTCTATACCCCTATGAGATGAAAAAATGTTCCTGCAGACAAGTGACATATGTTAATATGATAATTCAGAAAGACATTCTTGGAAGCATTTAATTTGTGAATATATGGAGTTAATTAAGTACAAAATGACTTGCATGATATAAAATATACCTGAAAGGAGACTTTAACCTTAATATAGAGATTGTTTTTATGAGCTGGTGTAAAATAGCATGCACCATGTACTAAACATGCAAATGCATTGCTATCTTTAGTGCTGATAGTTTAATAAATCTGCATCTAAAAATGGAAAACCAAAGACAAAATATCAATAAAAAGGGTGTAAAGGATACCTACAGAGATTAAAATATGGAACTGAGATATGTTCGAAATCAGAAACAGAACTCCACAGTGAAATAAATGGGCTGTATGGGATTTTGTAACGGAAATGGATCTTGAATGGGATGTTGTAATGGATAAAAGTATGTAAGCCGCATACCTATTTAATATAGCAGTACGAGGTATGAAATCTCTGGTCCAATTCTTAAGATTTGTAATATGAAAATAAAAGAAAACAATGTAGTCCCTAGTTCATTCCTGATCTCATATTATATTGTAAATAGTTAACGTATGTGTTTAACTATTTCTGTTTAACATTAAATCAAATCTGAGATTACTACCAGATAAAGCAGGCAATTGAAATATTTGGATTTACATGCTTAATAATGAATGTTAAATGTTAACACCAATTGCCTGACATGAGGCTACTTTATTAGCATTATATAAACATAACTATACGAAAGGTTGTATATAAGTGTTAAAATAACAAATGCAACATGCATGGGTATTGCACAACATGTAAAAATTAAAATGTAAATAATAATAATTTGCTGTATAAAATCAAAAGTACACGCTGTCTGCTCTGTCCCCTTGTGTGTATGTCATGTGACTAGAGCATCTAGATGCAGGGGCTATGACATGTTTGCTTTCTATGGCTGTGTCCTCAAGGAGTGGTCACCACAATACCATGCAGGATCTTGTCAAGTGGTTCAAGTTTACTAGCTGATTGTAGCTTCATGTGGTTTATCCAAATGAAGCTGTAATCAGGTGGTAAACCTGAACCACTTGACAAGACCCTGCATGGTATGATGGTGACCACACCTTGAGGACAGCCACAGAAGACAAACATGTACTAAGCTTGGGCCACAGGCACTGTATGGCAATAATGTAACATGACATAGGATGGTCACCATTAAAAGACAAAGAGCAGCACGTCAGATGCTTGCCCATGGTGTGTCTGATATAACTGGCACTGGCAGAGGGCTTTGAATAGACAGTGGAAAAGTTATGCTGGGGAGGTAGAATAGCACACTGTGGAATGGCTAAGGCCATAGCAATGTAGGGAGGCAAACTCTCAGTTGTGCCCTAGAAATTGATATCAGGCATGGTTGTGGAGCATCCATTGTCAGGCCACCCATTATGGTCATGTCACTGGTGGCGCTTCCCACAGTTAGGAAGGGTAGTTGAATAGGTTAGCTTGAATTGTCAAAGTATGTTTATCAGTATGCTTATAATAGCAATTTGCAATATTCCAAATAGTAGCACTGCAAAAATAGACAAGACTACCTGTATATAAATGTATATGCACCTATAGCACCAGTGGTGTACACATACCCCTGGACATGGAAAAATGATCCATACATCTCCAATAGGTCAGCTGGTTCTTCTCATTCTCACCACAAGCTGAAAGACATAAAATTAAAGGAAAGAAGATGCCCATAGTTCACATGCCTTGCATAAGGCTGAAGAGTTATTCTTTCATAATTACAAGTAACCATCTGTCATCACCAGAAACTATAAAATTCTGATGCAACTTTCCTAAATGCTTCTTCCCATTGGATAAAAAGGTCACTGTGATACCTCTTCAAGATAGTGTACCTGAGTCAGCACTGCTCACCATGGCATCAGTCACCTTCCTGGCAAGTCAGAATCAGACATCAACTTTGTACGGCGGACCCTCGTAAGTGTTCCTTAGCAAGCACTCCCAGTAGTTTATGTGCAGAAGGTACAGAAGGAACTTCATTTCATTTTATTCCTGCACCATGTGAGAGCCTTTCCACAGTCAGTAGAAATCAGAAGCCATGGCTACTTCACAGGCTGCAGCCTTGAGAAATGGTAGTAGAATCACACTGATGTACATTGAGGGCATCATGTGATGCACATGAACAGGCAACAAGGCAGGGCTACAGTGCCCAATGCTAGTAATATTTGCTCATATATAAATGGTGTACCAGAGTAGTGTTTGGGGAGTGAAATGACCATCTGCCTTATATGTATGTACTCCATGCAACCCTCAACACTATCCATAGTTACATTATAGAACCCCTATGGGCTATGAAGCTAATTTATACACCTGTGGCCCAGCAAGGGTCACTGACCCACCCATGCATGTGCAGTCTTGTTTGTGGTCATTCAGATACATTAATGGCCAGGTACACATTTCATTATGCAGTTTTGGTCTGGTTCACATTATGTAAAATAAGTGATTCAGAGGTATTTACTCTTAATTGTTTCATTAGCATAAACCCTGCAGAACGAGCCCAAAATTGTGCAATAAAATTTGCTGTAGACATTTCAGTTCTCATTGTGTTATGAAATCTGCCAAACAGCAAAACTTTAGTAGTGGGTACAGCAGGATTCAGAGAGGAAGGACAAAGCTACAGCTGCTGTGGCTAGTCTATCTGGGACACTACCACTGGCTGAATGTCTGATTAGCATTAGTACTGTTTGTTGCTGCTGGAGGGAGACTGCTGATGGGGTGTTGAGGAGACACAGGAAGGTTTATTTCTGAGCTCTGCAGTATCTTACCACAGTAGTTCACAGCTAACAGAATACTCTAATTTATGATGGTGTCATGGGATACAAGCCATATGCAGGGAGCTACTGCTTGTCTAAAAGTGTTTTTTTTTCTTTTGGGGGTGGGCACCACATTCACCTATAGACAGCTGTATGAGGATCAGGCATGCTGCAATGAAGGTTGCCTGGGACTGGATCATTAGCCCACCTATGTAGTGGTCGTGGAGTTATGTGGAGTGTGGTATGACTACAGTTATGTAGCAGTAACAGCGCGTTCCATAAAGCAGTGCATACTGTCAGGGTCTTTCTAGCATATGTGGAACATAATGGACAATGTAAGGTGGGACCAGAATGCACGTTAATTGATATTTGGCTGGTGTACATATGTGGTGCAAGTGATGGATGTGCTTTACAGGGCAAAGGTATGTCTAGACTGCTGATGGCACATGCCACTGCACGGTCCATTGCCATGCTGCCCTACTGAGACCCTATAAAGACCTGCCCAGTGATACTGTGTTATGGTAAGGATGTAAGTAATGATGGCACAGATGCTACTTGGGTGTGTGCACAGCACAACTGCTGCATATATATGTCCACTCACTGACCATAGCTCTGTGTCCACATTTGCAGGTTGTAACATGGTTCCTAAAGAAAGGAAGCACTTAGAAAATTTCTACCAGGCATAGACAAATAGACATCCTATTGCAAGCCCTTCATGAGCACAGATGGTGGATACTATTGATGGATGCATGTTATCAGGCCATCCATGACCACACTGGTGTGAGCTGGTGGCAGACATTAATATTGTTGGTGGCCACAAAAGAGTAGTCCATTGTGTCCTGAGATGGGTCACAGACATGAACTTGTATGCCTGTCAGATGGACCATACCACTGCATGTGAAAGGATGACATTGTATGGTCTGCCACTGCAGACAACCCTGACTTCCATGAAGAAACTCCAATTGTCCCTGTCTGGGAAGTCAGAATGGACATTAGTATCTGGCAATGGCCTGGATGTTGGAGATGAGCTAGATGCACCTTCACTTGTTTCTGTTGGTGATGCTCCAAGTTGGTATTACCTTATGTCAGTAACATGGTTTAGGAGCACACATGTACCATATACACAGGGATACTCAATAATATCTGTTATTCACTAAAGGCACATCTGGGATTCAAACACAATGGCATACAATACAAGGTAGATGTGTTTGCATAATACTGCTATGCAAAGAATGTAATGTGAAAACCAATGTAATCCAGAAAGCTTGAGAGAGATCTGGTATCCCACCTGTGACCCAGAGGGTGGCAATACTAAAAAGTGATATGTAAAGTGGGGAAATCACTGGGTGGTGGGAATGCCACATATTTGTAATGTCGCACATGGGTGTTTATTTTTCTCGTTTCACAGCTGCTGCAGCAAAAGGATCATCCACCATGCAACAGGGCATACCTGATGTCAGTGGTGCACTGGATGCTGATGGAGGCTGTACATGCCACCGTCAGGGGGTACTGTGATACTGTCAAAAATGGTGTACCACCCAAATCTAGTAACAGGGGTCTGTTGCTTGTGGAACCTGAACCCACTTTATGTGAACCCATAGAAGGTAGATCATGTCCAGCACACCTTCTCAGGTGGTACAGTCATCCTGTGTCCATGTACCTGCAGTAGGCAATAGCTCATCCACAGAATATGGAGGTAGGGTTTGGGAGAGGTGAGATGGTGGTCATCACTGCCATGCCATCTGTTCATTGCCAGAGATGGATGCCACATTGGTCATTATTCCATGGATGTGAATGGCAGTCATCCAGATACCACCACTGTCACCATTGTCATGGCAGACATGATAAATGCCCTATGCAGTCTGCCTGAGGAGGTACATAAAGTCTTTCAGTACATGCCCCACCTCATTGGTGTACTGGGCAGGCATATGACTGCCTACATCGCCTCTTCTTGACATGGTTGATGCCATTCCTGTGGCTGCCACTCTCCTACCTCCACCACGGGTACATCCCAACTCATGTCTCGTAAAGGAAAAACCCCCAAACTGGGCGTCCACAGTTCAGGTCCCTTTGCAAGGATTAAGGTACCTTTTATACTACTTAGTTTGCATTGCTGAAATATTTTCTTTAATATTCACTACTCAAAAGAATTCCAGTAAGTCAACCAAGGTGACCATTTAGCTCAAGTGCTTCTGCAAAATGGGCTTCAGGATTGCACTGCCATGTGACATCTATAGGGATAAAAATACTTGTCATGTTCTCTCCTAAAACACCACATCAAGAGCAAACAAGTACAAAACAGAAGATAAAGTCATTCCACAGCATACTATAAACAGTAATGAAAACAAAAACAATTTTTGGAAAGATTAACTATGTTAATAGAGTGTAGATACAAGATTGGTGTGAGTGAAAAGAGATAACAGTAGGGAGTGAGAAAGAAATTAAGTAGCAGGGAAAGTAACAAATTACCATACAGGAAGTAATGCAGGACTAGATCACTAATACCAGACTATAATAAGAAGAGGAGACATTAGCACCTGGATGTTTCAGGTGGTTTCTTTAGTCAGGAAGGTTGGGGCAGAGGCATAGCCATGTATTCAGATAATAAGATTTTGTTTGAAAGCATGAGGTTTTTTGAAGAGTTAAACTGAAAGTGGGATGTGGTTCCTAAGCTGAGTAAAGTGCAGCTCCATGTGAGATGTGTGACTTGGGCTGGTAAAGCAGGCATTTGTCATGAGAGTGAAGTTCCCTGTTAGGGATGTCATCTTGCAATGATATTGTTAAGAATGGACAATTTGAGCAGTGGTTTAATATGAAATTCCATCCTTTTGATGGGTTTTAGTGTGTTGCAATGACGTACTTTGCACTGAAGGGTAGCAGGCAACTTTGCAATGCTAAAACAAATTCCACAAACTGGATAAACGCCCGGTTTACACCTCAGAGCAGAATTGAAATAAAAATAAAGCAACGAACTGACCGCGGCTTGGTGAATTCAAACAGTTTTAATAAAACACATAAGAGTAAGTGCTTTCACGATTTACAACTAATCGCTTCTTCAGACTCCATTCATACAAAGACCTGGGGGGTGAATTGCATTCAGTTTTACTTGCCAGTAGGTTTCCCTACAGCACAACCAATTTTCCCAATCACCCCCCCCCCCCGGGTCAACAAAGACCTGCTCAAGAATTCCAAAGAGGATTCCAGAATGGTTAGGTTCTGCATGAAGGTGCCTACAAAGTGCATTGTTTAAACTTTTTCCTCTCTGAAGTCATTCTGGCTGCCCTAACCATCTGACCTTTTACTATGCTCCTTTTCTGCTTCCAAGGGTGTGCACTGTTGTAGGGAAGGTAAGACTTACTGAAAGTGTCTTTCCTATGTATTCTAGATTTTAGACACCCCTCTCATTTGTCCAACCTAACATCTAGGTAATTAATTCCACTGGTATCCAATTTGTATGTGAATCTTAAAAAGTTAGTGGTGAAGTTCAAAAACTCCATAAAGAGAGAGGACAGGAATGAATTGTTATCAGAAATAGAATTAATCTCCGGGTTATTTAAGACAAGGGGCTACCCAAACAGTTTGATAGAGGAGGTGACTGTGGAAGACATTGAGTGATGGAGTGTGAAATATGTCCCCTTGTTAGGTAAAATTCTGCAGAACGCTTCTAGCTGCACGAGGGTTGGTGAACAGAATTTCAAGAGGGCATTGGTTATACAATATAGTAATGTCTCAAAGGAAATTAAAGGTTTGATTACAAAGAACTGGAAAATGTTAAAATTCAACCAGGACATTGTGCATAAGATAGGTGAGACCCCTAATTTTGTTTTTAAAACAGGGACCAATTTGAAAAAGTATTTTGATCGAAAAAAGGAAGGGGTTAGGCCCCCGAAAGGTTTTGGAACAGAAAATGTGGAAGATGTGGTTATTGTAAACACATTATTGATAAAGAACTAATAACACTGGACAACTATATGAAAAGTGTTATGCCCTTTAGGAAGGGTAATTGTATGACTAGAGGCATAGTGTACTTGGCTGTATGTAAAGATTGTCCCAGTTTTTCTGGATTCCTCTTTGGAATTCTTGAACAGGTCTTTGTTGATCCTGGGGGGGTGAATGGGAAAATTGGTTATGCTGTAGGGAAACCTACTGGCAAGTAAAACTGAATGCAATTCACCCCCGGATTTAAATTACCACATCTCCATTAAGCCTTATTTAATTGAGAAACCAAGGAAGTTATAATTAAACATTTATTTCTTAACACCCTTTAATACTTTTCTAACCCTTATTGCTTGAAAGTTGTTGAAAATTGTATATTTTTATTTTTTTATATTATTGTAATTAGAGAATGACAGCATTTATTGTATAAAATATATTTAACATAGAACTTTTTAGGAAAAGTTGGTAACATTGTTTTGGCAACATTTTAGACGTGTGGGGTATGTACTGCTTTAAGACCCTTTGGCGCCCTTTTTATGTATTAGGGTATTTAAATGAATGATTATGATGTTTGTTCATTTCCACTTGAAAAAGCCCTGCATTGTGTCAGGGTGAAAGCGCTTGTGTGCTGATTATTTTACAATAAATTACTTTATTCAGCTGTTTCCTGTGG
The DNA here is from genome assembly GCF_019279795.1 of Protopterus annectens. Classification (NCBI taxonomy): domain Eukaryota; kingdom Metazoa; phylum Chordata; order Ceratodontiformes; family Protopteridae; genus Protopterus; species Protopterus annectens. Next base: position 1,166,830,787 of record NC_056725.1, on the reverse strand, counting down.
ACCGGACCACTTTTCTATTTGAGTTTTTGGTTTTGCGGTTCTCTGCAAGTTCTGTTTTACTGTTAAGCTAGCAGTTTATGTCTATTCAAAATTCTGATAGTCTGTCTTTGATAATGGCATTTATGGGCTATTTTCCACAGCATACAGACTCTATGGCAAATTTAAGCAAGGTGTCTGAGGCGGATCTATTTCACTTGATTAACAATTTAAAAAGTTGAAATTAACATGTTTGAGACCATGAAATCAACATTCTAAATTGTTTAACAAACTGTACTGAGATGATAGTACATTGGGGATTGGGGAATGTGCCCTTTTCCCCTCTGTAGTGTGATCTTGGAGTTAGTATATATAATTAGCAGGAGGTGTAGGGGTGCAGGGAGCCTTGTCCCGCCTGCAGAAATGATGTCTGTGCTATATTCTATTTTTGACAATTTAAAATGTTGATCACATGGTCTCACTAGTGTAAATTTCGACATTTTAAATTGTCAGTTCAAGTGAAATAGATACATCTGAATCTGCATACACCTTAACTTTATAAAATTAACATTGCATAAAGTATTGCAAAAAAAAAAAAAGAACTAAAACATATTATTATATAATAAAATAGCTAATATTGGGGGAAGACTCATTATTAAATAATAAAATGGCTATTTTTTTAAATAAAATGGTTAATACAATGGACTACAACTGAGGTTTATCTATAAGACACACAGTAATATTGGAGAAATGCTAAAAGTACTGAAATTAGGTTCCCTAATGCCATTTAATATAGTATACAAAGACAACACAAGTATAAGTTTTGCAGATGCAAGGCTTGTAATTATGTAAGTAATATTGACTTGTTATACATATACAAACAAGGGTCAAGTTCTGTTACTGCAGATTAAGGCTATGAATTGTATGTTCATAGGTTCATAGGTTCATACTAGGCTATCTGCCCTAGGGCATTTATAAGCCTAGCCAGAATGTGTTTGGCTTTCACCACCCATTTTAAATTTATTTTGCTATGCCCTTTTTCGAGGTTAGTATAGTCAATGGGGGACTCTGCCTAACCTGGACTGGGATTTTATTCCAGAGTGAAGGGAGCCTCTGGGTTATGAATCTGTCCCTCCAGCATGTCCCATTTATTTCAGTGCTGAGGTTCAAGTCTCTCGAGCGTGTAGCTCGATGGGATTTGGATTTTCTGAGGTGCAGCATGTCCATTAATTCCGGGTTGGACATGGCTTTATATGTCAGGCACAGATCGCCTCTGAACAGGCGGTATGCCACTGAGTAGAGCTGGAGTTTCTTTAACCGGGCAGCATATGGCATCTGTTTGAGCCCTTTGATCCTCTTGGTGAGGTACTTTTGGGGTCTTTCCAGTTACTGCAGGTGTCTGGTAAGGTACATCCCAAAAGGGGCATTATACTCAATTATGGGCCTGATGAGGGATGAGTAAAGAGGCACGATGACCTCCCCTGATCTAGATGTGAATCCCTTCATGATTAGGTGGGCTATATAAAATGTTTTTCTAACCACTTTGGGCCACGTGGTTGTCAAATGAGAGATTGCTATCAACTTGGGTCCCCAGGTCCCGAATTACTTCTTCTGTACTTAATGGATTACCACCTATGTGGTAATTTGTGGGCACTTTGTTTTTGCCAAAGGGGATGACTATACACTTTTTGGCATTTAGCTTGAGGCCATGGCTCTGGCACCAGTTGTCTGTTTCTATGAGGCCCTTTTGGAGGATGCTTGTGTCGGCTGGAGAGTCGATTATGGTGCCCAGTTTGCAGTCATCTGCGAACTTGGTCAGCCACAGTCCTTCCATGTTGGCCTGTACCTCCGAGAAATATATACCGAACAAGAGAGGTCCCAGGACTGAGCCTTGTGGGACACCACTTGTAACTGGTTTGGAGTCTGACATGGCTCCAGCAATTCTAACCATGTGGGTTCTGTCCTTGAGCCAGTTTGCAATCCATCTAGTGACATAGGGGTTTATATTTAAGCTGGTGAGCTTATCTATAATGCCCGAGTGGGGTATTGTATCGAAGGCTTTTGCAAGGTCCAGGTAGGCTGTGTGGACCACCTTCCCCTCGTCAATGGCCTTGGTGACTGTTTCAAAAACATCAACCAGGTTTAAGAGGCAGGATCTGCCCTTAACAAAGCCAAACTGGGTAGGATCCAGTGTCTGTAGGTCCCCAATATCTTTATTTATGAGGTCCATGATGATCCTTTCCATAGCTTTGCAGACCAAACTAGACAGGCTTATGGGGCGATAGTTTCCAGGATCCGTTGAGGCACCACCTTTATGGAGAGGGACCACTGTTGCTGTACGCCACTCTTTGGGCACATATCTTGTAATAAGTCTGAGATTGAACAGTAGTTTTATGTTTGGGTTTAGATCTTGAAGTTCATGTAGGACGCAGCCCGGGACACCGTCTGGTCCCATTGATGCTGTGTTTTTTGCTTTGGAGAGGGCAGCTCTTACCTGAGCATCTGAGATGTCAGGGGGGCAGCACTCTGCTGGGATAGATATTTGCCCTTTTGGTGGGGAGGGGGGAGAGAGGTTTGCACTGAACCTGTCAGCTAGGATGTTGGCAATGTCTGTGGGTTCAGTGTATTTTTTGTCATTTTGGACTAATTCTGAGCATATCTGGGCATTACCACCCAGGTTCCTAACATAACTAAAGAAAGCCTTGTGATTATCCTTAGTGTCCTGTGCAATTTTTCTCTTGAAGCTGGCCTTAGACAATTTTATGAGTGCCCATAGTTTTTTGCTAATACTGATCAGTGATGCCTTCCCTTTTTGGGATTTTGCTCTATCATTTAGTAGCTTCCTCCTTCTATTGTACAGTTTGTTTATGGCTGGGGTCCACCAGACAGGACGTCTGCCTTTGGAGGATTGGGTCTTGGTTTTATTTGGGATCACATGATCCATGCATTCCTGAAGGTGTTCATAGAATGCATTTATAAAGGATTCTGCGGTCTGGGCCGTATTTTCCATAGGCCCGGGGGCTTTGAAGGATTCCACCTCGGTTTTGAGGAGTGTGAAATTTGCTTTAGAGAAGTTTTTCACTGTGGTTTTCTGGGCAGGGGGTGGGGTCGGGATGTGAATATCCAGTGAGATTAGTTTATGGTCTGATCTTACCAGTGAGGGATACACTTCTGGTCTGGAGCATAGGGTCCCCATGTTGGTGATGATCAGGTCCAGTATGTTTTCCCTCTTGTGGGAGTGGTAACAAGTTGTTCCATAGCATTTGAGTTTATAAATTCTAGGAACCTTTGGGCTAGGGTGTTGGAGCTAGAGTAATGCTCCCAGTCTATGTTTGGGTAGTTGAAGTCGCCCAGTATAATGGTGTTTGGAGAGACCTTCATATTTTCCAGTGTTCTCAGGAAGGCCGAGTGGGGTTCCTGGGTTTGGGAGGGTGGTCTGTAGCAGGCTATAAACTGGAAGGCAGTTTTACCCACTGTTAGTTGCACATGGATAGTCTCTGATGCTTCGTGCTTTGCCACCAACCTGGAGGTGTGGGTATCTTTGATGAATATTGATACTCCCCCTCCTTTTGTGGTTCGGTCCAAGTTTTGGGGCCGAAAAGCATGGTATGAGGTATAACCTGGTAGTGCTGGGGTGCTCTCGGGAGCCCTGAACCAGGTTTCTGTTACTGCACAGATATCGATGTTCTCCATGCTAAGGAGAGTTTTGAGTGCGTGCATCTTGAGGTTTAGAATTCTGGCGTTGAGTAGCATTACTCTTAGTTTCTTATCCCTTGTGATACCTATGGAGGTGGTCTGTCAGATGTCTATGGTGCTGTCTGTCAGATAGCACAGAGAATTAAAGTTAGAAGCTGTAAACAAGCTGCTTTTTGTAATCCAAGGTTTGATTCTGTCAGCCTCCATTTGCCTAGGGTATAACCCTGAGCAAGTCACCTAACCAGTCAGTTCTTTGGGGCAACTGGGAAATTGGGCTATGCTTCTCAGCAGTCTCCTGGACTACATGCCTAATTGCTACAGATGAATTATGCAGACCACAGCTCAAAAGATGTTAGTTAAATAGCTATATGTCAAAGTAGGAAACAGAATATGGGAATTAGTGCCAATGAAAACCAAAAACACCACAGACGAAGCACTAAAGGAAATAAGGCTGCAGGCACAATACAAAGGATTTATTCAGGACACACAAAATCATAAACGCTGGAACAACTCCACACTGCGTTTTCGTTCCACAATTGACTTCATCAGACAACCTACCCCTCACAAATCCCCCCTCTTAAATACATCCACCACCGTCAATTAACACAAAATTATCATCCAATTAATTAACTTAAGGTGGACCTAATGAACTATGATTTAAGTTAAAATCAACTAAAGAAACATACATCTTGTCACTCAAATGAATAAACATCATATAAAACTTTCATGAACATTTCCTTTAGTGCTTCGTCTGTGTTGTATATGTCAAAGTAGGATAAATGACTTGGAAAACAGGTTGTAAAACATACAAGAGACATTTCTAATTGTAACAATGAATGTACTTTGTAAATATCAAACAGAAGCAGAGTATAAAATTCAGTTTTTAGTACTGCAGAGGCATGGATGTAATGCTTTAGAAAGGAACGGGACATCACAGATATTTTATTTCACATAAAAGCTGGATGGTCTGCAGACATGAATCCTATTCAAAGGGGGTAGTAAATGAAATATTTATTAGAGTTATACCACATTCACAGAAGCAAAATACATTAAGGTGACATCACTGGATTTTATATTCTTATGTATGTTCTTTCACATTTAACAATAACAAAACATCACTATCAACTTTCATGCAAGGAATACCAGCCAACAAAGAAACATGACCCATACAGCATTTTATTGACAATGCAATTGCAAATGCAATCGATACTAGCATTCATATCTATTAGTAACGTTCCATTTATATTATACATATAACTGTACAATTCAGCATTCACCCCATTAAAAGCTTTTCTGATATTAAAGTAAAATAACCAACATTTAACCCACAATCAGGGAGAAAAAAAAGCCATATTATATTGTAAACTTAAATACCCTAGTTCACCTTGCCCAGTTATTCACCTTGCTATTCTTCATTCTGAAATCTCTACACATAATCTTACATTTACAGAAATCATTTATCCTAACAACTAATGTTTCAAGGATGGCACGTAACTTTTACATTTTTTAGTAATCATCTTCTTTGACAAGATCAAAAGAGTAAGAACATCAACTGCATCTCATCCCAGCCCTGCATTTGTAAAAGCCCAGTAAGAAGTAACATTTTATCAGTTTAAACTTGTTTGGCTGCATACAGGCACATATTTCTTGGAGACCTTTCTTGAGCAGCTCCAGTAAATGAAAGTACCAAAAAAAAATATGGACCCAATCACCCAAAGAGCCATGTATGTTTTTAATAAATTTTTGATATGTTTGTTTAACAGGAATTTAAATCATGTGATCTAAATAGGTCATGTTCAGTTAAACTTCTGATATATAATTTTAAATTCCATTGGCTGCAGTCTGAGCTTTTAAATGATTTAGCATTTCTGCCAGCAGAAATAACCTTTTTAATCCCTTAGGTGAACTGTCATTTAACAATACTATATACTTAGTTAATCTAACATCAGAAATATTGATCTTATCACCATACAACCTCATTAAATATCATTACTTAGTCAAAAACTGATATGCAGTCGTGAGATGAGCAGTGGTATAGCTGGTAAACTAAAGTATTAACACCAAGAAGATGGGTTAGAAAAAAGGAGCATCAGGGTGATGCATCCTGAAGCAGCCACAGTTAACTGTGACTATGTGAATGTGGTGTTCTCTGGTCACCTTATCTGAAAAAAAGTATTATAGAGCAGCACTGAAATGCTCAAATACATAAACAAACTCTCTCTTGTTTTTTGTTTTACACAGTATCATTGTATAATTATGGTACTAAACCACAGAGTGAGTGATGTACCTCAACAGCATCACTTCTTATGTGACGGATTGTACCCTTGACTGTGTATCAGTCCTTTCCAGATATATTTTTCTAATGCAATACCAAACTAGTTATGAATGATGCCTTGAATGAAACACATAAGTGTGCATTCATTTCTGGTTTAGTTAGTGTTAACAGCAGATCTGGCAAACACCAGCTAGTTGATGTTAATTTCTTTTTAGTCCTTTTACTGTACCTCATACTAAGTGGTATAATGTATGCTACCTATTTCCTCTTCATATCTTACTGCAAAATAAATGAGGCACTCCTCACCAAAGGTCCAGCTTGCTATATGACTTGAAATAGTAACAGACGAAAGCCGACAGACCACCAGGCTGATAAAATGATTTATTAAAAAGAATAAAACAGGGGGTGTGGCCAAGATGTCAGTCTGATAGCAGCAGAAATCCAAAGTGCTACTTAGATTTTAATATCCTGACAGGAAATATACTTTAATTTTTAGAAAACTCTAACTAAAAGTATACTAAAATATTGATTAACAGACTATTTATTATTTTCTTAAAATTAATACATAGTCAAGATAATTTTTTGATTATTCCTGTCAAGAAGTTTTCTACTGGAGATCTCAAGATGAGCAACTCGAAGAACCCACAGCAGGAGAGTGCAGTGAAGAAAGAACTAGATCTTATAATAACAAACATCCAAGAACTGTCACTAAAAACATGAGCAACTCGAAGACCCCACACCAGGAGAGTGCAGTGAAGAAAGAACTACATCTTATAATAACAAACATCCAAGAACTGTCACTAAAAACATGAGCAACTCGAAGACCCACACCAGGAGAGTGCAGTGAAGAAAGAACTACATCTTATAATAACAAACATCCAAGAACTGTCACTAAAAACATGAGCAACGTGAAGAACCCACACCAGGAGAGTGCAGTGAAGAAAGAACTACATCTTATAATAACAAACATCCAAGAACTGTCACTAAAAACATGAGCAACGTGAAGAACCCACACCAGGAGAGTGCAGTGAAGAAAGAACTACATCTTATAATAACAAACATCCAAGAACTGTCACTAAAAACATGAGCAACGTGAAGAACCCACAGCAGGAGAGTGCAGTGAAGAAAGAACTAGATCTTATAATAACAAACATCCAAGAACTGTCACTAAAAACATGAGCAACGTGAAGAACCCACAGCAGGAGAGTGCAGTGAAGAAAGAACTACATCTTATAATAACAAACATCCAAGAACTGTCACTAAAAACATGAGCAACGTGAAGAACCCACACCAGGAGAGTGCAGTGAAGAAAGAACTACATCTTATAACAACAAACATCCAAGAACTGTCACTAAAAACATGAGCAACGTGAAGAACCCACACCAGGAGAGTACAGTGAAGAAAGAACTAGATCTTATAATAACAAACATCCAAGAACTGTCACTAAAAACATGAGCAACGTGAAGAACCCACAGCAGGAGAGTGCAGTGAAGAAAGAACTACATCTTATAATAACAAACATCCAAGAACTGTCACTAAAAACATGAGCAACGTGAAGAACCCACACCAGGAGAGTGCAGTGAAGAAAGAGCTACATCTTATAATAACAAACATCCAGGAACCGTCACTAAAAACATGAGCAACATGAAGAACCCACACCAGGAGAGTGCAGTGAAGAAAGAACTACATCTTATAATAACAAACATCCAAGAACTGTCACTGAAAACATGAGCAACGTGAAGAACCCACACCAGGAGAGTGCAGTGAAGAAAGAACTGCATCTTACAATAACAAACATCCAAGAACTGTCACTAAAAACATGAGCAACGTGAAGAACCCACACCAGGAGAGTGCAGTGAAGAAAGAACTACATCTTATAATAACAAACATCCAAGAACTGTCACTAAAACATGAGCAACGTGAAGAACCCACACCAGGAGAGTGCAGTGAAGAAAGAACTACATCTTATAATAACAAACATCCAAGAACTGCCACTAAAAACATGAGCAACGTGAAGAACCCACACCAGGAGAGTGCAGTGAAGAAAGAACTACATCTTATAATAACAAACATCCAAGAACTGCCACTAAAAACATGAGCAACGTGAAGAACCCACACCAGGAGAGTGCAGTGAAGAAAGAACTAGATCTTATAATAACAATCATCCAAGAACTGTCACTAAAAACATGAGCAACGTGAAGAACCCACACCAGGAGAGTGCAGTGAAGAAAGAACTAGATCTTATAATAACAAACATCCAAGAACTGTCACTAAAATGGACAAATTCGAAAACAAAATGGAGATTATCAAACAAGAATGCAGCAAATAACTGGAACTTCTAAATGGAATAGTAAAAAAAAAATCTGAACAGATTCTTCCCTTAGAGGAAACAGTAACTGACCTAGATACTAGAGTGACAGAAAATGAACATCACAATGAATTTCTTCTGAAACAAAACACCAGACTGATTGAGAAACTGGAAGACGTTGGAAGTAGATCAAGGAGGAATAATATAAGAACATATGGCATTCCTGAGAAAGAAGAGGGTGCTAACATGATTCAGTTCCTCAATAAGTGGTCTTCATCAGCACTAAACATGCCTGAATCCCTCTCTTTTGGAATTGAGAGGGCTCATCAGTCCCTGGCAAATCCAGCTTCATCTCTGAGTTCATCTAACCCCAGGTCTATAATAGTTAGATTTCTTTCCTTGCAAGACAAGGACATAGTGCTGAAATCAGCTTGGACTAAGTCCCCTATCAAGATAGGTGAAAAAGTTGTTTGTTTTGACAATGCCTACACCTCTATAGTCATATCCAGAAGAAAGGAGTGTGTTCCTCTAATTAAGTCCTTGAAATAAGCCAATATTAAAGCTCAAATTCTTTTTCCTGCAAGAATAAAAATCACCTTGCCAGAAGGAGTGAAGATCTTTGATTCCCTACTAGAACACCAAATGAAAGCTGGTGCCTGGACCCAAAACAACTGTTCTCAAAGTATCCAGAAAAGCCGCCAAACTTTTAAAATTCGAATACTTTAATGGCATAAAAACAATAAAACATTAACACATGAGCGCTTTCGTTTAAAACAGTGCTAAACTTCATCAGACATATTACTGAACACATTTCCTCTTTAAGTGCTTCCTACTTGCATTTTATTGGTTATGTTCCAGCTTACTTCAACACCACAATTTCCTGTTTTAATGTTACAGTGTCATTATTACATATAGTAATGTTATTACTGTTTTTCAAACACATAGTACTTTATACAGAATTGTGTTAAAGAAAATAAACCAAATTTATTGGCATTAAACTATTTTCTTCCTCTCCAATGCCTTTAACTTTAGAACTGAGATAATTGAACTACGATCATTGATACCTGGCCAGCTATCAGCTTGCAAACACACTTGCCATTTCAACTCTTTTAACTCTAAGTAAACACCCCATGCCTTCTTGTCATCAGTACAAACTTGATCAATGACCATGAACTTGAATTGATGTCCTACTTGGTCACTAACATGTTTAGCCAAAGCAATGTTTAAACTGTTCTTTCTAATAGCATATTCATGCTCGTAAATTCTCTGGCAAAACCGCCTTTCTATTTTGCCAATATAGAATACTGAGCATGTATCACAAATAGCAATGTATACCACTGCTTTTGATTTACAATTATATGTCCCTTTTATTTGATATGTTTTGTTTCGTACAATAAACCCGTCTCCTATCTTTATTTTGTGGCACTAAGTGCGTGCTCCACATTTATTCATACCATGCATGCCATTATAATTTTCTTCCGGTACACTATGGTAGGTCTTTCACCTACATAGCTCCTAACACAAGGGTCTTCTAACAAAATGGACCAGTTTTTCTCAAATATCCATTTCAAACTTCTACAATCTTCACTATAAGTCATTATCAGAGCTTTAGAAAAATCCTGGCTATTAGCTAGGTGCAACTCCTGTGCTGGTTGACCATCAGAAACAGGGAAATCATCCCCTAAGGACATATTCACATTTGTGTTGGTATCTTGACTACTAATTCTACCCATCCTGTTCCTGGTATTAAGGATGGGTTTAAAGTAGCCCCTTCCTCTTTTCCTCATTACCTCCTGAAGTAGATCATCAATCAAATTTCTAGGATACGCTCTCTTCAAAAACATTGAGCGTAAGGTACCACATTCCTCTATAAAATCTTTTGGCCTGGTCACCATACTAGCAGCTCTCACCAAGTGTGCTTTAACGAAGGATCTCTTTTGATGTTCCAGGTGTGAGCTGCTGTAATGTAGGAAACAGAATATGTTTCCTTTCTATGTATTGTGGCTATATATCTCTCATTACCTCGCCTTTGACTAAATGGACATCCAAACTATCCATATAGTTTGAGTTGATATTCCAAGTAAATCACAAAAAAATGGTTGTGCTGTTAATATATCTTAAAAATTATTCAAGGCACACTTCCGAACCTTTACATATCAAACTGATGTCATCCTGGAACCTATAATATGTTGTAATGTAATTATTAAACTTGGTGTTAAAAATGTTATGTCTCTCCCAGTGGTCCATGACGATGTTTGCATATGCTTCCCCACAAGGGGTCCCCATGGCAATCCCTCTGTTCTGCAAGTAATACTTATTGTTAAAAGAAACAAAACTATTAATGAGAACTAACTCTAACAATTCCATAATGAGGTTGATTTTCTCATGGGAAATTCCCTGTTCCAGTAACATTTCATTTACCCATTCTAGTCCTATTAGTTGAGGAATAACTGTGTACAAATCGCACACACCAATAGTTACCATTATGTTTTTCTGGTCATATTCAATTCCATTCATAAATTCTAAAAAGGACCATGAGTCTCTACAAATCTGGCTCTTGTTTTTAACACTTTTTTAAGTTCATAGTATTTGGCACATACTGATGTTATGGAGTCCCTTCCATCCACAAGTGGCCACATGAGGGGGGTTGTCAATACCCTTGTGGATCTTAGGGATTCCAAAGAAAACTGGAACTCTTGGTATTGTGATGTTTAAATAATTATATAAATTAAGATCTATCCTTTTCTCCAAGAAAATGTCAGTCAACTGGGTGGTAATTCTCCTGTATGCCCCATTTAATTCATTTAGTGATACCTCTTTGTATGTGTCAGTATTTAAGATCTCATTCATTTTGCTACTATACATCTGTACACTCATAACAACACCTTTATCCGGTTTCATTATTCTGACTTTCTCTACCTGTAATAGTTTTAGAGAGTCTTGTTCTTGTCTACTTAAATTCCCATCATTACCTCTCACTTTTCTTCTATGGATATACAGATTTTTCAAATCCATTTGGCAAATGTTTTCATAAGTAACAAACCGGGGATGAAGGATTGGGTTGTAAGTGGAACTGATACTGTACCTATTGTTCCCCCTATTGTACATATTATCCAAATGTAATAACAAAAAATTTAATTTCCTTAAATACAATTTCAAACCTATAACAGTGTTAGTGAAATTAGACAATTTGGTGGGAACAAATGTCATGCCCTTGGCTAGCAGGTTAGCCACATTATTATCAATGAATACTTCAGAAAAATTATATATTTTAAAATCTTTTTCTTCATTTAAAACTATTGTACATTTGTTAGTCACCATGTTTCCTTCCCCACCCAGGGCGTCATCATGCTGTTGGATCGTTACCCCAAGTTCATAAGTCTCATTAATGGCTCATTGTAAAAAAGCAAGTTTATGTTCTCCAGTTCTTGTTTTGGGCCTTGCCTCATGTTTTAATGTTTTATTGTTTTTACACCATTAAAGTGTTAGAATTTTAAAAGTTTGGCGGCTTTTCTGGATACTTTGAGAACAGTTGTTTTGGGTCCAGTCACCAGTTTTCGTTTGGTGTATTTGGTTTGTTTCTGTGGATTTTGGTATTCCCTACAAGAAGCAGTAGAATTTATCCAAAGGAAGAAAATGCTGTCAGACATAAAAGAAATGGAATGTTCATCCCACAGTTTGAAGAGATAGGCAGCAAAAAATGGATGGTCTGTGAAGGAAGGAGCAAACAAAACTAAGAAACTAAAGGATACATGAATGAATTCTTTCTAATTTTAAATGCTTTCTTTTATGAATCATAATATATTTGATTCTGGAAAATCTCTATACTGTAAGGTAATGTGAATCATCTTTATTATTAACTTTCTCTTTTCCTTTCTATAGCTACTTCTAATTACATATAGTACTAAGTATTTAAATAACATTCTCTCTCTCTCTTCTTTCTTCCTATTCCTTTTTGTTACTAATGCTCCTTTTCCCCACTATAAGTACTTTACATACTTTCCCTTTTAAATAACTACAAATGATATACGTCTTCTAATTCTTCAGTAATAGTATAATTTGACTTAATACCAAAGTGCATTTTTTCTAGTGGGTCAGTGGTGGGGTAACAAAATGTTTCTGATTAGTGTTTCTAACTAGATGTTTTAGTCTCTTTGTTTAGACACATATAAACATTAATACAGTACATTAATGGTGTTTTATAGATGGCTAAATATAAGTTATATATGTGTGTATATATATATATATATATATATATATATATATATATATATATATATATATATATATATATTAGGTTCTTTTTCTGTCTGGTCTGGTTAATTGGTGGGTAAAATGATTGAAATGTTATAAAATGATTTCTGATTTGAGGCAGCTGTTGTTACTTCTAAATAGCTGTGTTTATATGAAAGGGTTATTTTTTCATGATGTTGATGTTTTGTGAGGAAACTGGTGGTCTGTGTGACTGTTCTCATTGTGGAGATTCATGACAAGGCAGCTTGTTTTTTTTTTTTTTTTTTTTTGCTGTCTGTAAACTCTACTAAGGTGTCAATGCAATAAAATGGTCTAAGAGAACATTATTCCTTATTCTGTCCTTCAAGGTTTGATTTCCCACCAAAAATGTTTTTTTTTCCTCACTAGAGACAGCCTCTGCTGTGCATGAGCCTATTTAGATATATTTAACAAGTTTATGAAGCTGCAGCTTCAGGAAACAACAGTGATGACATCACTTAACCTTTTAAACTTGTTAAATGGGTGTATTTAGAATTATTTTCTCTTGCAATTCTATTATCCTTCACTTAGATACTTTAAATGGTAAATAATTAGTTCTGATAAAAGTGTTTAACGCATTTGAAAATACCTATGTTCTTTTATAGATGCATACATTCTGCAGATTCAATGACAATTTTAGTAACTAAATTACATCAAATAACCTAGGAGCTGCATTAGAAAACTCATTATGCATATTAACATCGGACTTATGCTACATAACTAAACCTTTAGTAACTAAACAAAGGGTTCTGAGGATTTTCTTGTAATGTGTTTTATATATATATATATATATATATATATATATATATATATATATATATATATTGAACAGATCCTTACATGAAAAATGTTAGATAGATGACTGACAAAATGGTTAAAACATCCGATGTTTCTTGAAAAGACTTGGAAATATTGACAATCTTTTTAACCTTCAGCTTCTAATGTTTATACATACTTTGATCTGATATGTATTTCTGACATATCTACTTATCAGAGGTGCTATTATTATATGTGACATATTCATATAGTTTCAGTTATATTGGACAGTCTCATTTTAATGTACATTTCATGGACTCAGATTTCTTTAGTTGCTTTCATAATACTTTTTTTGTTTGTTTTTATACTATATTTTAAGCAGAGATGGGTAATTTGTGTCTTTTGATATTGGAGAGGTGATGAATGGATGCTTTAGTTAAGTTTTTTTAACTAAACCAGAAACTTTATTTTTCATGTATGTGTTTGTAAATAGTTTTGGGTTTTTGAAAGTAGTGCTTAATATACGTTATACATCCATGATAAGTACGTTTTCAGTAGATTTAAAGTCAACACAGAAGAAAGGTCTTTCAGTAAGTAACAACATACACATGATAGTCAATGGCTTATAAATGTTTATCATTTAATATTAATGGTTTGAACAATAATGTCAAAAGAGCTGGTTTGCTTAAATATATCAAAATGCATAAAGCCCAGATCATCTTTTTACAGGAAATCCATCTATTAAACAAAGATCTATAAAAATAATCATTCAATAGCTATACCATTCTGGGTGATTTATGTTTTAAGACTAAGAGAAGGGGCACTATTATTCTACGAAAAATACTTATACTATGCCAAGAATTATAGATACAATTTCAGATAAAGATGGGATGCTAAGCATGGTTATTTTGGAAGTCAGTAGGAAGTATTATACTTTGATTAATACATACTGGATACCAGGACTAAGTACTAAATATGTTGACAACTATCTGGACCTGATTACTTTAACTGCAAAAGGGGAGATTATAGAAACTGGTGATTTTAACTGCCTATTATCAGGCAATGATACTTCTAAAAATGGTAAACTAAAACTAACATCTCAAGCTGAGAAGTTAAATGACTTTACAAACCAGATGAACCTTAAAGATATACATGGTCTAAGAGAACATTATTCCTTATTCTGCACTCACTATTAATATTGGTTTGGTACACAAACATTGATAAGGTTTTTGTATCAAATAATATATACTCAAAATTAAGTGACGTATCTATAATGACTTGTCCACTTTCAGACCATAATGCTATAAACTTTATATTAACTATGCATACATATGATTTAAGACTTCTACAGAGAATTTCTGCTTATATAACTAAGTTAAAAGACTTTAGGGAATGGATAATGAAAGAAATAGACATGTTTATGGAAACAAATGATAATGGTGAAGTGACAGATAAAATACTATGGGACACATTTAAAGTTTATATATATGGTAGCATAAAATCTTGGTACCTTAAAAAAAGGAGAGAGTGGGACAAAGAACTTTTAGACTTACAAAAAACATAGACAAGATAAAAAAGGATGCAAAACCAAATACCAAAGTAGCACATAATGAAATTACTAAGTTAAATCAAAAATACTTAGAAATTCAGAATCATAAGGTAGCCATAACCCTGGAAAAATTGAAATTACAATCCTATGCTGTAAATCCTAAATATCTACATAAAATAGTGGTAAGATCCAAAAAAATAAACAATCAAAATCTTATTAATGAGATTAAATATAAAAGTGATGGTTCAGTTAAAAGTACATCTAACTTAATGGGCATATTAGAAGTGTTCAAAAACTACTATAAATATATAAATAATAACACACCACATTTGGAGACAGATAATATAATAAATACTTTTGTTCAAGAAAATATAACTACTAAGGTGTCAATGCAACAAAATAACATTAAATAAACAAATAACACTAACAGAAGTGAAAAGGCAAATAAAAATTTTTAAAAATAATAAAGCTCCATGACTGAAAGGAATAATTCCTGAACTATATAAGATTTTTCCTGAATATATAATAAAGAATATGATGAGTGCCTTTACTATGGTTAAGCAAAAATGTATAACACCCCCATCATGGAAATATTCAATTATCTCCCCCATTTTAAAACAAGGTAAGGACCCCAAATCTTCTGATTCATATAGGCCAATTTCATTACTAAACACTGATTATAAAATTTTCATGACAATATTAGCAAATAAGATAAAGAAAATATTACCTAATCTAATACATAATGATCAGGCAGGGTTCATTCTTCATAGAAAAGTACAAGATAATATTAAATTACTATCATTACTATACATGGCATGCAAATACAAAAAAAAACAAAACAACTATTATCAGCCTAGACATAGAAAAAACTTTTGATTCTATTAGTTGGTCTTATCTACAAAGAGTTCTGATTGGTTTTGAATTCTCCTCAGATTTTGTCAACTTATTAATGAAAATTTATATTGGGGCACAAGCTTATGTGAAAATCGGATCATGTCTTCCCTCACCACTAGAAATCCTCAAGGGAACTAGACAAGGTTGCCCTTTGCCACCATTATTGTTTGCTCTTTCAATGGAACCTTTTGCTACATAAATCAGAAACAAGCAAAATGTAAAAGGCTTTCAAGTTAATAAGGACTATTGTCCTAAGATACAATTATTTGGTGATGATATGTTGTTAATGTTGTGTGATATTGTTGGTTCTTTGCATGATGTTATTAATACCTTAAGCAAGTTTGAAAGAATTTCAGGGCTTAAATTTAATCATAATAAATCCAAAACATTACTAATTAACAAAAAGATCAACAAAAACCTAAGAGTGAATAGCCTGTTTAATTGGGAGAATGTATTAGAATATTTGGGTGTCAGCATAAAGAGTACATGGAAAGAGTCTGTTAACCTAAACTACAATAATTTAATAACCACCATTAGTGAACTAATCAAAAGATGGAATAAAATGTTCTTCACAATGGAGGATAGGCTCTCTTTAATTAAAATGATAATTTTACCTAAAATTTTGTTTTATATACAGTCATTGACACTAGCCCCTCCCAAAAACTTATTTAAAAAATTAGATTCCATGCTAGTTAATTTTTTATGGTCCCCCTTAAAGCCTAGGATTGCATATAAATGGTGGATTAGAGCTTGGAACAGTAATGGGATAGCATTCCGTAGCTTAGATCTTTATTCCAAATCAGTTATAATTAATATAATATTACATTGGATCTCACCTACCTATATATCTGGCTGGAAAATAAGGCATGACATTCATATAACTGATGTCAGAACTATAGAAAATCAATTGAAGGAACAATATAGAATAAGTAGAGTTCATTGGCTTTTACGTGAATTTTGTTTAATAAGAAGTTTGATATTTTTTTCTTATGGCATTAATCAAATATTTAATAACTTTAAAAATATAATTGATTGTAATTATAACATTAAACCATTCCTATTTCTTATATTCCCTATACCATACTCCCCTGATTGCCTAGATTCTTTCAACATCAGTGCAATGCAAAAATTAAAGGAAAATAGCTTGATATTCTGGCATCAGTTTATTGAAAATATGACTATTAAACCATTATACTTTCTTCTATGTAGTTTTGATAATAGTCAAGACAGTTGGTTGTTTATACACTCATTACGGCAGTTTATAGAAAACAAACTGAGAGTATCAATCAACCTAGAGATTGAATTTATACCTAGTTTGATCCAGCTTTTTATTAGGTGTCTTGAAAAGACAGATGATCAAAAATTAAGTATTTCACCTATCTTTAAGATACTAAGAGAAGACATTCTAAAGTTTGACTCAGATTTTTGGAATTACTATGTAAAGATTAATGGAGAACAAATATCTCATGAATCCAAAAAACAGTTTTTGAAATCTACATATGGTACCTCTTCTTCATTATATTGGAGATTGTATACATGGAAATTTATGAATGGGAGTTTCGGGTCTATATTAGATCACCGAACACTTAAAAAAGCGAATGGTGATTGATCGAACTTATATAAGCGAATGCTTACAATCTTGAACTGTCACAACAGCGATTTTTTTCCTAGGGAAAAAAATTGCTGATCCATAACACATACACACAACACAAGCATGCCAAACAAACAGCAATCCACACACATACACCCAAAATCTGATACCTAACCCTACACTAAACTATACACACACCACTAACTATCCACTTACCTTAGCCCAAACCCTAACCCTAAGGTCCATCAGTATCACACAGTCATCTCACTCGCGCCCTAACCCTAACTCACCTAACCCGCCCTAACCCTCACGTCCACACAATCGCACACATACCTAACCCGCGCCCTAACCCTAACTCACCTAACCCGCCCTAACACTCACATCCACACAATCGCATACTTACCTGTACCTGACCCGTAACTTTGCACCACAGCACTGAAAATACCAAAGCAACAGAAACAGACAACCAAATTATTTCCCTAGGAAAAAATTTGGGTTTCTGTTGCTTCGATTTTTTTTAAGCTTTCGCTTACATAAGTTTGATCAATCACCGTTCGCTTTTTTAAGTGTTCGGTGATCTAATATAGACCCAGGAGTTTCTATACTCCACATATAATAAATCTTATACTCTAAAACAGTGAAAGTAAATGTTGGAAATGTGATGAATTACTAGAGGCCAACTGGGTTCACATGTTCATTGAATGTAGAAATGTTGTTCAATACTGGAAAGACTTCAGATATTTCGTAATGGTGTTATGGTCTGATAACTGTCATATTTCTAACTCACTAATCCTATTCAGTGTTCCTATACCTAATGTAATACCTAAATCTCAGATTCAGTTACTCTGGTCAATTCTTGCAATTGACAGAAAAGTTATTACTTTGAACTGGAAAAGTAAACAAGATTTGATGTTTAAAGAATTTATTAATTTAGCAAAAGTTGTTTGTAAAAAAGAACTGCAAACCATTTGTTATAGAACTCATAACATTACTCATAAAAAATAGCATAGCAAAAATTGGAAAACCTTTTGAACAAATACTGATAACTTGTTGTGGACAAAATGATTGGTTATCATGGATAAATGTAGATATTGTAAATAGTTTTGTTATTGTTTTATTGTATTTGTTATATGTATATTTGCGTATGTTTGTAATGAAAACAAAATAAAAATGTTTTCTGAAAAAAACAATAAAACACAGATAAGTGCTTTCGGGTTGTATCCCTTCATCAAATAACTCATGCAATGTTACAAACCACATTTAAAAGAAATAACAACCAATAATGTTTCAATATTGAGCTCTCTATCTTTTTAAGTCGAGTTTAAGAGGTACTATTCCATTCAGACCTGGGGCTCTATCCGCCTCTAGCTCAATAATCCATTTAGTTTCATTAAACTCAGTTAGATTCACTATATCTCCACCCCTGGCATTTAATCTCACAACTTGTAACATCATAAAAATCAAATGTATTGTCCTGCATTGCTCACAGCATGTTACTATAACGCATTATGAATATTGCCTATATGTATTGCTGATAAATGTTTCAAAGTTCTTTCTTTTAAACAGCAGTTGGTCTTGCCTACATAAAATGAACAACAGTCTCTGCACTGAGCTATATATATATATATATATATATAAAACATTATACGTTTGACAGCATACTATTTAAAAGAATAACATTTGCCAGTTACAGGGTAAACAAATAAATTATGCTTCACAATATGAGAACACGCCTTGCCATGCCTGCATGCAACTGTACCTTGTCGCTGAGATCGTATTGTTGTGACCATATTCTTTTCATTACAAAGTAAATCTTTCAAATTCCTATTGTGCTTAAAACTAAAAGAAGGTGCCACCCCCACTACATTCTTAAGCTTTTCATCCATTAGCAGGATTTTCCAATTACATCTAATAATGTTGCAGATACCCCTTATATTATTACTATATTTCAAAACCACATGCAACTTGTAATCCTTATTAATGTTGTTACTATTACTATGTTGTCTCGTTGTCCCTGCTCTGGGATCAGAAACCATGGCCTGGCTTTAGATGACCTATCCCTTTTACCAGCATCAACAACTTGTTCAATAACTTCTCTTATATATCTTCTGTTTCTAAAATTTGTGATTAAACATTCAGACTCTCTATTGAACTGTTCTTCCCCAGTACAAAGTCTGGAAGCCCTGTAAACTTGTCCCTTCCCAATGTTCTTAAACAGGTGTCTTGGGTGCATGCTATCATAAGTCAAAAGGCTGTTTTTCCAACAACCTTTTCTGTACATGGAAGTTTGTATAAAACCATCCTGCCCTTTTCTCAGTCGCTCATCCAGATAATCAATTCCAATATCTGAACATGATATACTGAACCTTAAAAAGTCAGTGGTGGATTCCAAATAAGTAACAAATGAGTGTAATTAATCATGTGTATCTTTCCATAATATAAATACATCATCCACATATCTTACGTATAATAATACCAAACTGGTTATGAATGATGCCTTGAATGAAACACATAAGAGTGTATTTATTTCTGGTTTAGTTGGTTTAGTTAGTGTTAACAGCAGTTCTGACAAACACCAGCTAATTGATGTTAATTTCTTTTTAGTCCTTTTACTGTACCTCATACTAAGTGGTATAATGTATACTAACTATTTATTCTACATATCCTACTGTCTTGGGCACAGATTCTGCCTTTATTGGTTCATGGTGTACAATTATGTTACAAACATTGTGTATGTCGTTTACTACTTCTGTACTTCATCATCCTATCTACATGCTGCTGCTTGGCATATTGCAATATTGGATTTATTTTCTTATTTGTATTTAACTGTTTTTCCAGCATGTACCATTCAGTTTGTAAATTGAGCTTTTCTGCCTCAGGCCTCCACTGAAAAGGGAACTCAACCAAGCAAAGTATAAATTAAATAAAATAAAAGCCTCTTTTGATGGCATAGATAGCAAAGGCCTTTTCTATTGCCAAGGTGACCAACATCTGATTTGTGCCTTTGGCACATGGTGACACAGGCAAGGGAGGAGGATATTGGGCTTCAGTCTAACTACATTCATTGTTCCAGTGGATGACCTAGTCTTGGCTAGTGGACAGAGGCATGTCAGGAGTGAGGTTTGGACTGCAGGTAGGGGGGACTGTGACCATCCAAGCCAGTGAGGATAATCCTTGTCGGACACTTGTAGAGGAGTATATATGCTCTGTCATAGGGATGTAGGCAGTTTCTAAAGTGATACAAGGGCCCATACCTCCACCAGAGAATAAGGATGGGCTAATCAATAAATAATGATCCCCTTGCTGGAATGGCGGAGAGAGCACTAACTGATGGCTGCCTGGATGATGACCCCACCAGATGGCTTTCATCTTAGGGGATATGATGGGAACTCCTGCTACTCCTAGGAAATGTATGGTTTCAAATCCAGCTGGAGGAAGGTTTGATGGTCATTAGGCAGTTAATGAAAAAGATGAAAGATAAATATATTCTATAAATGTAAAGAAATGTCATATTAGGTCTTCTGCTGTTTGTCATACAGATCAGTGACTTAGTAAAGCCTATAAAGCAATGTCAGTCAATGGCTTCTGTCTTTAAGTACCCCCCCCCCCACACACACACACACACATACACACATTTATTTCAGTAAGCTAGAAACATTAAATCCATACTTTGGGGAAACAGTAAATTTATTATTTGGGAAAATACAAAGTCAGGGGAGTAATGCAGTAGTTAAGTGTTATTGCCTCATGGTGCTTGGCTATCCAGTTCATTTCTCAGTTGGGGGATTTTCTTTGCAGAGTTTGCATTTCCTCCAGGTGGCTATATGGACTTTTACTGTTTGTTCTGCTTTTCTCCTACATCCCAAGCACATAGTATAGTTAATTTGGTGCGCCTTCAAACTGCCCTTAGATGTGCATGCCATGTGTGAGTGAGTGTATAGATGAAGCCTACCGTGGGTTGCAACTTGCCATATTGTCAGAGATTAGTTTCTCTCGATTGTACCCAGTGACTATTGGGATATACAC
Source organism: Protopterus annectens (assembly GCF_019279795.1). NCBI lineage: Eukaryota > Metazoa > Chordata > Ceratodontiformes > Protopteridae > Protopterus > Protopterus annectens. Next base: position 1,166,809,444 of record NC_056725.1, on the reverse strand, counting down.
TGGCTCCTGTGTGACCCCGAAGTGGATTAAGAAGGTAGCCAAAAAATGAATGCATGAATGAATGAATGAATGAATGAATGAAGTTAGTGTAATATTGTAGCATAGGACCTATTTCATTTTAGATTTTCAGACTAAAATTACACATACAAATATGCAAACCACAAGCACAAAAAATATTTCTGTAACAATTTACAGTAAAAATTCATATGCCTTTCTGCTACATGCATATAACATATGCACTGGTAAGGCCTCACCTGGATTACTGCTTCAGAAGCCGTTTAGAGTTAAAAGAGAACTGCACCCACAGACTCAAAAAACTTGTTTATTTCATCATGGTTTTGGTGTTTCCTACATTTTAACACCACTCTGGGACTATTTACAAGTTTTAAAATATTTTTATACATAATTTCTGGGTCTGACCACGTGTGGTCTAGCATTTTTAAGTGATTCTGATTGTTTAGTCTGCCTCTATGTATTCCACAATGCGCTGCTTGTCTGTAAAAAATTGCATCATGCAAGCCTCTTTTTTCCTAAAGCTCCTGTCACTGCATTGATTTTACATGCATACACTGCTGTCTTTCAGTTAATTAGTTTTAAGTAGCATTTCATGCTGTTCAATGACTACTTAAATGCCACAGAGCAAACTTTCCAAGTGTTTTTTACTGCTGCTTCCTTTTAGAATGGCTAAATTGCAGTCTTCTGTGAAGCCTGAATTGTACTACTTTGACTCATCTTCCATCCCCCTTCACACCTAACTTCCCTAGCTGTCAAAGTGCTAAGGGTAATTTGAGCTGTTACCTGCTGTGATTGACAGCTCACAGTAGGAGACTTGACTCATGTACTGTTTCCTTGTTCTAGCCTTTACTTTCTGTATGGGTAGGGGAAGGGCCAGGGATCTGTGACATCACAGCATGGGTGAGTTTTAGGATGGTCATGGTGATGTCAGTTTGGGGAGAGAATTGGCCAGAAAATTACCTGTATTCATTGGCCTTGATGATGTCAATGAATTGGAGACTGCAGCAAGCTTTTCCAGAGTGGGATAAAAGTTTTTTGAAAGTGAAACCACCACAGTACTGTAAGGTACTGTTCTAGTGGAGAGATACAGTTGATTTAAAATATTTTAAATGCTGTATTGTTGCTTATTCATAGCTGGGACTGTAAATAGGGAGAAAAGGACAGAGAAGCTGAGCATTTAGTAATAGAATCCCTTTGCTGTCCTTTAAATGAGCAGGCTGGAGAACACTTAAATGGCCATAGAATGTGAAACAAGGAATATAAAGACACTGGGCATACTCAATTTATAGGGAAGAAAGCAATGGAGGGCATGATATACACTCATCACCATGAATCATGTGGGATGCTGGAATTAAGGAAGGACAGAGGGGTGGGAAGGCTCAGGTGGAAGGTGGAGGGTTCAAGTTTTTCATACACCTGTACTTGCATAACAATTCAACCATGTTTACACATCTGTGACAGGTGATGAAGCATACAACCCTGGTCTACCACCTTGTGCTATGGACCACAAAAATGTTACAGCTCCCTACCATTTCAAAACCATATTTGCTAGTGAGCAGTCATATGCTAGCTGCAATGATCTTAAAATTATACAAGCAAAGGCTTCCAGCTTGTGCAATAAAGATAAACAATTACAGATGTATTGATCTCTGTAATCAAGATGCACTAGTTATCAGAGAAAGCTGTCTGAAATCCATCCATCCACAACCTCTTTTTCCTGTTTTTGGACATGGGGTCAGGATGTCACCTCAATAGTGACAATCATCTACAGCCTGGGTTTACACCACCAGGTGGATAGCCCTGCCACAGTAGTTCTTCTACACCACCCACTTGCATGCACGCTCACACCTATGGCCAATTTAAAGTGTCCAATCCACGTCTTCCTCCCACATTCAGTGTCTTTGGAATATGAGAGGAAACCCACATGAACACTGGGAGAACATGCAGACTCCACACAGAAGGCACCCTAGACAAGAATCAAACTGGGGAACCTCTTTTTGTGAGGCAGAAACACTATCCACTGTGCCATCTGAAATCTCACATCAAAAACAGTAAGATCAGCACCACTGTTTGGACTATGTTGAGGCAGGACTCAACAGGCATGAAAAGTGTTGGAGAAGTAGCGATCTTGGTAAAAAAATATTTATATATAAACAACAAAGACTATCAGTGAGTCCCAGCTCTACCTTCCAATAAAATTTATTTCGTTGAACAGTTCCTTCTCTAGCGCCTCGGCCAACAGCCTTTACAGAGTAAAACAGTAAAACTCATAAAACACTTGCAATATATACAAAAAACCAAGTAATCAATCAATTACATAATTAAACTATCAAATCACATAGCTTAAATATATTTAAAGTCATAGTCTTAAACAAGACATTGCCAGTTGCATTCTCTGTTCATTCCATGTGGATGCAAAGTCCCAAATTTCATAATCAAAATGCATTCCTTTTGTCTTAACATATTTTTTTGCCTATCAACATCATTATAATATAATGGAACATGTTCCAGAACAGACACTTTTATATTCTCAATATTTCCATGGTGCACTGAGTTAAAATGTTCAGCAATAGGACTAGTAATTTTATTATTTTTAACATCTCTAATATGTTCTTTTATCCTATCTGCTAGCATTCTTTTTGTTTCTCCAATATAATATTTGTTACAATCACAGAATATGACATACACAACACCTTTGCTCATACATGTATATTTGCCTTTTGTAACAAAAATTTTGCCATTTATTTTATTCACTTCATTTACAACATGTTTACATATAGCACATTTTCCACAAGGAATGTTCCCAAATTCTTCACAACATTTAATTCATTAGTACAAGGCTTTTTATAAATGCTGTGTATCAGAAAGTCCTGTATATTTTTCCCTTTCTATATGATGTCATTAATTTTATATTTTTCAGTGATGTTATATCTTTTTAATAAAATTCCAATATTCCATAATGATTTTATTACCAATCATAGAGAAGTTAGTGTACTTTGTAACAAAAACATTCTCTCCTGTTCAGTCCCATATTTATTGCTCCTGTGATAGTTATTTTGTCTAGTAGTGCCCTTACTCTGTTTAAAGGCTCTATGCAAGCTATTTTCTACATCATCTGGGTTATACCCTCTATTTTTAAATATCTCAGCCACTTTATAGGCCTCCTAAAAGCCATATTAATATCAGAATTGAGTCTTTTTATTCTCAAAATTCCCCATAGGGATGGCTGACAACGTATGGGGATGGCAACTATCTCCCCACATTTTCCAGCTTATTTCATCAAATTTTCTATGAATACTAGTATATATGGGAAAGCCATTATTGCCCCTAAGCGAAATATCCAAGAAATTAACCTGATTTCCCTTTTGTATGTCACTAAATTTTATACCAAATCTGTTATTATTTAATTCATCAATGAAATTATCTGATGTCTCCCAATCCCCATGACAAATGAAAATTAGGTCATCAATAAATCTAAAATACCTTAGAACATTATTTTGAAAGAAAGGCAACCTATAAAGATGTTCATTTTCAAATAGCCCCATAAACAGGTTAGCATAGGCTGGTGCAAACGCTGCCCCCATAGCAGTACCTGTAACTTGTCTATAAACAGTGCCATTAAATTCAAAAAATTATTTTTCAAGCAGAATTCCACCAGTTCCAGGACATAATATGTTTTAGGACTATCATTCAAAAAGAATTTTATAGCTTCCAAGCCCAAAATATGGGAAATATTAGTGTAGAGACTCTCTACATCCAATCGTAATAAAATACATATTTTCACCCCAATATATATCTTTTATTTTCCTTAGAAAATCATATGAATCTTGTATATAAGAAGGTAACAACAGAACTTTCTTTATCAATATTTCATGTAACATGATGCAAAGATTATAAGTAAAATATCCAAAAGCTGACACAATAGGCCGACCAGGTGGTCGGTTCAGATCTTTATGAATTTTAGGTAAGCAAAAGAATTTTGCAATTTTTCTGTTCTTTACATTTATTTTTCTATTTATATCCATTTGACTTAGATAGTGTAATCTCACACCTTTCTGTAATAATTTTTCAAAATCCTTTTCTGCTTGACATAGCTGATTAATGTTAGTTTTACAATATACATTGTTGTTATCTAGATGTTGCATACACATACTATAATAATCATAAGAATTTAATATAACTAATTTTCCCCCTTTGTCTGCTTGTTTAAAGACTATATTACAGTTTTTACTCAGTTGTTGCAACTTTTCCCATTCCAATTTTGTTAGATTATAAGTATGCTTTTTATTCATAAAGCCCTCTATTTCCTTTTCTAACATTGTATTCAGTAGAGATTCAAACGTACTATATTAGAATTTTTACATGGAGGTAAAAATAGTTATTATCTTTAAGCATATGTGTATTTAATAAGTCATAAGCATTGTTTTCATCTTCACTACCCGATGCACATGAATAAAAACTTTCTTCACTTTCTGTTTCACTATCTAATGAAAGTAAAACATCACAGTTAGTATCTAACTCAGTTGCTTTATTTAATCTAAAGAAGTGTTCCTTTAAATGCATTTTTCGGCATAGTTGGAACAATTCAGTTTTAACCTCATACTTTTTAGGTAAGCATGTGGGTACAAATTTTAAACCCTTCTCTAAAACAGACATTTCTATCTTGTCTAGTTTATAACTGGACAAGTTAACAACATAATTACTATGTAAGTTATGTCCATCTACCTTTCTTATGTTGTCTTATGAGGCAGAAACACTATCCACTGTGCCATCTGAAATCTCACATCAAAAACAGTAAGATCAGCACCACTGTTTGGACTATGTTGAGGCAGGACTCAACAGGCATGAAAAGTGTTGGAGAAGTAGCGATCTTGGTAAAAAAATATTTATATTAATTTGTATATTAAACAGCTCCCTTATCCGTTAGATAATAATGCTTTAATTACCATCCAATCACAAATCTCTAAAACTTTTACATCTGTATACACCAGTCAAGTAACCAGTCTGTTTATGAGCAAACATATTGTGAAGGCCAGCAATAAATATTAAACCTGAAACAATTATCCTAGATAATTATAACAAAAAACAAACAAAATTAAGTCATTCAATATAATAAGGCCAAACACATTTACATGGCCTAAACCAAACCCAGCCATAGATAGCATCCTAGATTAGATAATAGCCTTATTCTCATCTTACATTGGATCTGTGGCCTTAATTGCTAAGACTATCAACCACTGTACCACATTTGCTACCCACAATCAACCCAAGCTGGCCAACAACCACAGATACATATATGGAAGAAGTTATAAATTAAATAATTTCAGCCTCATGAGTTATTACCCCAAAAAAGAACTTCTTCAATAGGGATCAGTTAAAATCTTGATAATCTAAATGTCTCAAGAACAGTTTTCAAAAGTTGCATCATTTTGGTAAATCTACCCCTTCTCTACATCGAAAAGCATTTGATAAGCAGACTGTTGAACTATTCATAGCTACTTTGAAAAGACAGTACCAGGCTATTCACGTCATGTACCCTTCAGTAGGACACATCTTATGCCAAATTCAGACATGAAATTTGCATTAAACAAAACCAGCCTCTGTATGTTTAGAAAAACCCTTTCTAAAATGAAAAACTCTTCTTTCTTTCCTTCTTTGCTAATTGTTTATCAGGTAGGCAGGCTGGTCTGTTGACCCTTTTCAACCATGACCTGAGCTTGAAGAGAAAGCGTAGACAGTATGATAAAAAAAAGTATAAAATACAGAGGCAGAATGCATTGCAAATTGAAATTAAAACATTATTAGAATAACTATATACATATATATAAGAATATGAGAAAATATATGCAACAATATGTAAAAAATATAAAATAAAATTTGGCAGAATCACATGGTATTCCTCTCAAATTCTTTAAGATAGCTGCACAATGCTTAGCTATTGCACTGACTTTACTTATAAACTGAAATATAATAGAATTACTAGTAACCTCCATATGGAGGGAAACTAACATAATCCACAAATGAAAGGCTTTGTCTAAGTAAAACAGTTTTTAGGTGCACTACAGTGCTACGCATCATGGCTACAATTCTGGAGATTAATCCAACAGCAGCTTATGGAATACAGAAATGTGGACAATCTTCTGGGTGAAGAAGAACATGTCTTTTGGTAGGGGTGCAGTATCTCTGTCAATTCTTTCCTTCTGATTTTATCTGGATACATGAGAGAAGGCGTCAACAAAGGACAAATTATGGCAGCTGTACTTCTTGGTCTATACAAAGTATTTAAGTATTTCAATTTGTTCACCGGGTAAATGGGCTGGTCTAATAACTCTTCTCATGACACCTAACACAATTAGACATCAACACCTCCCACTTAGTCTAATGCAAATAAACCTGGGCAAAAGCACCACAAAATGACTCATTAACCACTTAAAGGGCAGTAGACAGATGCTCACTGGAGGCACTGAACTACCAGCTGGCTTTCACAGCAGGAATGAAGTTCCTCAAGGATCAATCCTGATCTCTCCATTATTTGACATATATGAGAACTCCCTGCCTGTGATGATGTGTGTGATGATAGGAGGTACTACCAGCCATGCCAGGAGAAGTAGGGCAGTGAATGTATGACGTGGCAGCACAGCTAGCTGGAATTTTATAAATAATTATATGTCATTTGTATAACAAGATGATTTGTACAGATGCTAGTGATGAAAATGTATTTGTGAGGTTTGCTTGTGTTGAAATGAAAAGAAATGTACAAGTATTATTGTAACTGAATTAAATGTATATGTTTTAATAGAGGATACTGGGACAGCAATGATTAACCAGCTAGATTGCTTTAAGAAAAATAAGGGAAATGTAAATGAGCTGTTAAGCCATTAAAATGGCACTCCACAATGCTGAATAGGACCGGAGATGCTAGGTCTGGAAAAAGCCTTTGTTCATTAGCTCAGTAAAAAAGAGGGGAAGCCCCACACACTGCCATAAATATTTAGATCTGTATTATAGCCAACTATATTAAGTTCCTGTCTCAGCTTCAAAGGAGAATACTGTGAGAACCCAGAGTCAGGTGACCAGATGAGGTCATCATACTTCCAGTATATTTTAGATATTAGAAAGAGAAATCTCAGAATATTGAGTATTCTGTTTGGGGTAACCGGACTAGAAAGACAGTTACCCACAGCATCTTGCCTTGTGGTAGTAAGTAACTTAACTAGGGAACAGTAATTATTTTAGATTACTCAGCAATATAGTGAAGCTTAGTTTAGATATTCTTTTTCTTTATTTGTATGAGTCTGTCCATCAATGTTCTTTTCAATATTTCCTGTGATCTGACCTCTGTGGTTTACTATGAATATATATTCAGTATTTTCATGCACTTTTATTATTTATTATTAAATTTATGTAAAACTTTTATTGTGGCTGGTCCTTGTAGAAAGTGCCTAACCTTTGAGAGTGCTTATATTTATTTGGTGACACTCCAGAAGGCTTAACTGTCTTGGACAACTACTATTATTTGTATTAATATTAACTTCACTCAGCATAACTGGATACCATTTTAAGTGCCTCATAGTAACTGACCGGTGGAAGTGAATCTACCTTATAGTCTGGGCAAAGTTGGTAGAGCAGGTAATCTGTGCCAGCTTTTCCCAGGTGTGTGTGTGTGTGTGTGTGTGTGTGTGTGTGTGTGTGTGTGTGTGTGTGTGTGTGTGTGTGTGTGTGTGTGTGTGTGTGTGTGTGTGTGCGTTTATGTCAACATTAAATCTTTGAGAATTTGTATGTCAGCTACTTGGGGCAGGAACACAAAGGACTGGGTTCACAGAGAGAGTGCTGGAGGACTTGGCTTGGACACTTGGCTGAGGACCTAACCCTACACCTGTATTAGTGGGGAGTCTTAATGGGGACCTGGAGGGAGACAGACATAGAGAAATCCAAAACCAGGGCTGAGTGTGTTTCCTGTGTGCTCTTAGGGGAAACTGTACTTGATGCAGGGAGGTCTGCATTTGGAAATACTGAGTGTATCCATTTGTATTCCAAGTGCATGTCCCTCTCCAGTGTCAATGGTGAGGATTCAGGCTACTTGATTACTGGCGCAGAGTGAGGATGTCACATATCGGTAGCAGTGGTGGGCATCACAATGTGACTCCTTTTCAATATGTTGATAATACAGCTTTATTGCTCAAAGCTGATTATTATGGAGCCAAGAAGTACAAGAGAAACTGCAACAGTTTAGGATAACTTGAAAACTGGTTAAAAAACTCCCATTTGATATTGAATTCTAGTAACAGTGGTTGTGATACCCATGCACTGGCACTGGCACAGTAATCAAGGAGCCTCCCATCCTCACCTCTAACATCAGTGAGAGGCATTTACATTGGGAAAGATAACAAATACACACACAGTAAAGTACAATTTCCCTTAAGAGCACACAGAGATCACAGTCAGTCTGGGGCTGGTTTCTCCCTTTCTCTCCAGATCCCCAATAAGACTCCCTACTGGCACAGCTATAGGGTACAGATCTCAGCCTAGTGGTCAAGCTAAAATATCCAGCACCCTCTCTGTCCAACAAAAATGAGTGCTTCATTTCCCTGCCCAAGTAGCTGATAAACACACACTCTTTAAGATATGAGTTATATACAAACACACAGACAGTCCTGGGGAAGGCTGGCACAGGTTCTCCAGCTATGCCCCTTCCTGCCAGGCTATAAGGCACTGCCACCAACCACTAATATCAGCTACTAATAAGGCCCTTATCAAAGGGTGTCCAATTATTAGTGTGCAATATTATTATCCAACTGGTGAGTGTGACTGAACAAGACTATTGGAGTGGCTTTGTACATTATCACTATATACATGCAATGTACTCTAGAGCTTAAATTATCTCTACATAAAATAGCCAGAGTTTAAAGGTTTAAAAATATTTAATAATAAATAAGAACACAAGACAATACTTCTTACTACACAGTGCTAGTCAAGACTTCAGAGATCACAGGAAAATGCTTAAAATAATACAATAGAATAGTTCTGACATCAATACAGAAAAACAACTAGTCTAATCTTCCTATTTCCTAGCTATATCTAAAAGAGACACTAAAGCCTAAGCTCCTACTTACATACAGACACAGGCAGAGGGCTGGTGAGTTGGATGTTCTGAAGATAAATGCTAAATGCTCTGAGTCTTTCTGTCCTTAAAGTGATAGCACAGTACTACTGACTCATTTCAGATTACACCATTTTTTTGTAAAACCACAAAAGATGCAGCACAATTCAAATGCACAAAAAGACCACAGGGCAAGGAAATCCACACCAATAGCTTTAATGTCTCTGACGTCTCAGCTACAATAGCCTTCAAGGAGTACATCATTTTTTTCTCTGGTTCCGAGGCTAACAGAAACTCAGAGTTTAGCAGCCCTTTTGATCCTGAACCTGGTTAGGAAGCTACAGCAATAAAATACATTATACATGCAAATTCTAGCAATTAACTCTGGTCTCAAAACAATAGCAAAAATTCCTTCATCCAGACAGCTCGGGTCCGTATTTGAGATCAAAGCAGTCATACAGGGCTTAATCTATCAGCTTTCTTCCAGCAGAGTGCACTGTTGTTACATTTTTGACGGTCAACATTTAACACCATTTTCTTCCATTTAAGAGAACAAGCCTGTGGCTTATATTAGTATTTACAAATCACAGAATTATCTACAAAATTCTATCTAGCTATTCTGGCAGCCTTCACATATCCCCCCCCATCCTGGTGAACTCAAGCAAGTTTTTCAAGTGACCATTGAGAAACGTTGCTTGAGATGGTTAGGTCTATCTGAGTATATCTTACCCCATTCCCTGTCTTGAGAGCCCATCTGCATTGGCATTGCTACTCCCACTGTGGTGCTGCACTGACATAGCATATGCTTGCAACCCTAGACTCCATCTTAGCAACTTGGCATTTTACTGGCTGTCTCTGTTTAACCATGTTAGGGGATTGTGATCTGTCACTATGGTGAATTTTCTTCCATACAGATAAAGCTGAAGTTTCTGCAGGGCCCACACTATGGCTAGACATTCCTTTTCTACAGCTGCATAGCATTCCTCCCTGGGTTGAAGCCTACAACTGAGATAAACCACTGGGTGCTCTTCTCCCTCTGAAGAAATCTGGCTAAGTACAGCCCCCATCCTATGGTTTGAAGCATGCACCTGCACAACAAAGTATTTGCTGTAATCTGGACTGGCTAACACAGGGGGTCCTCACAAAGCTTCTTTAAGGTTCCAGAAGGCCTGCTCACATGCTGGGGTCCACACTATCTTGCTTGTTTTTTTCTTGTCAGGTCTGTGAGGGGAGCAGGTATGGTACTATAACTGGAGATGAACTTTCTGTAGTACCCTGCTGTCCCTAAGAATGCCCTCACCTGCTTTTTGGTAACAGGTGCAGGCCATGCCTGAATGGCTTCCACTTTGGCAGGTTCTGGCCTGATCTTACCACTCCCCACTCTATGTCCCAGGTAGTAGACCCCTGCCATACCCACCTGACATTTGCTGGGCTTAATGGTCAACCCTGCCCTCTGTAGTCTGCCCAGCACCTCCCTGACATGTTGAAGGTGCTCTTGTCAGGAATGGCTGTAGATGGCAGTATCATCTAGGTAAGCAAGGGAATCCCCTCCTGCTATGATATGCTCTACCAGCCTCTGGAAAGTTAATGGGGCATTTTTCATCCCAAAGGGCATCTTTCTGAACTCATACAAGCCAAAAGGAGTCACAAAGGCTGACCTCTCTAGCAATGGGAGTCAAGGGCACCTGCCAATAACCCTTGGTAAGATCAATGATTGTAAGATATTTAGGCCCCATCCAGCTGCTCTAGGGCCTCATCTGTCCTAGGCATGGGGTAAGAATCTGACTCTGCATGACTATTTAATTTCCTGTAGTCCACACAGAACCTGGTGTTGTCATCCTTCCCTGGCACCAGCACCACGGGGAGGCCCAGAGACTGTTGGACTCTTGAATTACTCCTAGTTCCAACATTTCCTGTATCTCCTCCCTCAGAGTCTGTTTGACTCTCTCTCAGGCACCCTATAAGGGGCTGCCTAATAGGCCTTTGGGTTCTTCTATCCACCTGGTGCTGTACCAGGTGGGTGCACACTGGTTTTCCAGTGCACATGTCCCCAAACATCTGCAACACTGCTTGGATTTCTCAAACCTGGGTAGGAGGTAGCTGCTGGGACACTGCTACCCCTTCCACTGAGGTGTCAGTCCGAGCCTCACTAAGGAGATCTGTCACCAGATCTCCCTCAGACTCCTGATGCAAGCCACTGCAAATACTCTGCAGAAGGGCCTCTCTATCATGATAAAGGTTTCATCATGTTAACATGGTACAATTTGTACCCCTGCCTCCTGACTAGCAGTTCTACCATGTAGTTAACATCACTTACCTTTCTTACTACCTTGTAGATTCCCTCCCAGGCTGTTTGCAGCTTGTTGTGTCTGACAGGAATGAGAACCATTACCTGCTGCCCTACAGCATACTCTCTACCTTAAGCATGGCTGTCATACCATACCATTTTTGTTGTTGGGTTTCTGCCAGGTTCTCCTGGGCCAAGCCCATGAGTTCTTTAAGCCTTGTCCTGAGGTTTAGGACATATGCCACAACAGACTTCTTATGAGATTCACACTCACCTTCCCACTCATCTCTTATTAAATCTAGAGGTCCTCTCACCCTATGCCCATACAGCAACTCAAAGGGTGAAAAAAATGTGGATTCCTGGGGAACCTCTCTGTAAGCAAACAACAGATGGGACAAATATTTGTCCCACTCCCTCTTAAACTGGTCTGCAAATGCCCGTAGCATGGACTTGATTGTAGAGTTAAACCTCTCAACAAGACCATTAGTCTGGGGATGGTAGGGGTGGTCTTCAGGTGCTTCACCCCACAGTACTTCCACAGACAAGCCAGGAGATCTGACATGGAACTGGCACCTCTGTCAGTCAGTATTTCTTTTGGGAAACCTATCCTGCTGAAAATCTCTAACAAAGCATTTTCCACCTTTTCTGCCTCAATAGCGGACAAAGCCACTGCCTCAGGGTATCTTATAGCATAATGTACTACCACTAGGATATACTTTTTCCCTGTGAAATGTGGGGTACTCAGAGGCCCCACAATATCCATAGCTACCCTCTGAAATGGCTCCTCAATCACAGGCAAAGGCATCAAAGGAGCTCTCATCATGTCTCCTGCCTTGCCTACCTTTTGGCACTGCTCACAGGTCCCGCAGTACCCTGTTACATCTCTGGAAATGCCAGGCCAGTAGAAGTTCTGCATAATACATCTCTTTGTACATTTTATGCCCATGTACCTGCAAAGGGAATATCATGGGCTATAGCTAGAAGTGCCAGATGGTAGGCTGTAGGCACTACCAACTGCTGTATTCTCTCACCTTCTAGCCTACCCACAGGGGTCCACTCTCTATACAGTAACCCTTTGTCCCAGTATACAGATTCCCCCTTCCCTTGAGAATCAGGTGCCTCATTAGCTACCTACCTCAGGCCTTGCAATGTAGGGTCTAAGAGCTGAGCCTCTCTCAACTCTCTCTTTGTAACCCTTCCAAGCTCCCTTTCTACAGAAAGTCTGATATCCTCTGACAGCGGTGTCTCACTGTCAGCCTGGGTACTACTACTCACCTCTACATTTGCAGTCATTCTGTTCAAGGGAGCATCAGTACCCACAAGCAGCTGTGGCTCACCTTCAGCCTCACTGCTACAGAGTAGCTCCCTTCATGAAGTAACCACCTCACCAGTCCTGGCTGCTAGTATGTGGTCTGTCTGGGTCTCTCCAGGCTACCAGTTCCACATGCTTGTCTCGAAGCCTGACTGTGTGTAACTGCATAAACATATGGTACTGCCTCATCAAAATCTTTCCCTATCAGGACATCTGCAGGATGGTAATTTGGTACCCCCGTTGTCTGAAGACAACCTACTATTGGCATTTTGTCTTTCCCACTTACTGGCTCTCTCACCTTTTGTTCCTCACCTTGCCTTCATGGACATATGTATGCCATATGGCCCCACTGGTTGCATTCAAAACATTTAACCCTAGGTCCTAAACATGTACCTGGACAATTGGCTTCCCCTGCTACTGGCAGATTCTGTTGGGGCAGTCTGGGCTGCCCTCCATAGGTTCCTTTAGACCCATGAGCAGTATTGGGGGTCCTTTTCCTGTGCGGGGATGCCCTGCTTGCTAGGTATAGGTCTCCCTTCTTCCCCAACTTCTGTGAAGTAGCACTCACCCACCTAATAAGTGCTCAGTTCAGCAACATATTCACACACACTTTCATCTGCCTTGCGTCTATGCTCACAAAACTTTTTCCTATAAGTTTCAGGTGTTAGCTTAAAAAGTTCTAACAAGCAATTCTTAACAGCAATATAATCAAAACATTCACGATCAATTAATCAGACAGCACAGTTACAGCTTTACCATGGAGTAAGGGGGTCAGGAACCATACCCAGAGCCTTTGGTCAACATCATATTGTTTACATACCCTCTCAAACATATGAATGAAACTATCAAACTTATCCCCCTCTGTAAACTGCGGAAGAAATTTACTGACCTTTTATGCTTCTGGGATGTGGTTACTCCCTTCCCCATTACCTCCATGACTCTGGTGAAGAGTCAGCATCTCCTTTTTGTGCTGCCTCTGCCTTTCCTTCTCCTCAGCCTCCAGGCATAGTACTTTCTCATTCTCCTCAGCCTGTAGACATCTCGGTCTCTCTGCTGCTTCTGTTTCCAAACGCCTGGCCTCCAACTCAAGTCTCTTTAGCTCCAGATGGATTTTTAAGTCCCCTGCAGAAAGGTTGAGCTGTCCATTCTCTGAGTGTTGTACATCTCCACGGCCAGTCTGATCACCCTCCTGAATGCTGTTTTCTGACACAGCTGTGACCAAACTGCAATCATGTCTGCCTTAGTCAGTTTTCCATGCACCAGTCCTTTAGCCTGGCACATCTCAGCCAACTGGCTCCTTGTCAGCTTTCCATACTCGTCTGCTGACATGCTTGTCTGCTCTCCCTGTCTAACTAAGCTAACAAAAGAAATAAAACAATTGTGATCTGAAGTCTGAATATTCAATGTGTGGCTGATTTAGAGTACAACAACACCTTCATTCATCACTGTATACAAGCTATATGAATTCACTATCCACACCACTGCATGCCAATTGCCAACCAATTAATGTGTGGTGTGTGTATCTCACCACTGCCAAACAATTAATACGTGATGCCCGTGCACTGGCACAGTAATCAAGGAGCCTCAGTCCTCACCACTACCCGTGAGGGGCATCTACATTGGGAAGGATAACAAATACACACACAGTAAAGTACAATTTCCCTTAAGAGAACATAGCGATCACAGTTAGTCTGGGGTTGGTTTCTCCCTTTCTCTCCAGATCCCCAATAAGACTCCCCACTGGCACAGCTATAGGGTACAGATCTCAGCCTAGTGGTCAAGCTAAAATCTCCAGCACCCTCTCTGTCCTACCAGTGCTTTGTGTCCCTGCCCAAGTAGCTGACACACACACATTCTTTAAGATATGAGTTATATATAAACAGATACTCCTGAGGAAGGCTGGCACAGGTTCTACAGCTATGCCCCTTCCTACCAGGCTATAAGGTAGTAATCACCACCATCAACCACTAATATCAGCTACTAATAAGGCCCTTATCAAAGGGTGTCCATTTATTACTGTGCAATATTATTATCCAATTGGCAAGTGTGACTGAACAGCAAGACTATTAGAGTGGCTTTGCACAGTATTACTATATAGATGCAATGTACTCTAGTGCTTAAATTATCTCTACATAAAAGAGCCACAGTTGAAAGGTTTAAAATATTTAATAATAAAAATTAAGAACACAAGACAATACTTCTTACAACACAATGCTAGTCAAGAGTTTAGAGATCACAGGAAAATGCTTAAAATAATACAGTAGAATAGTTCTGACATCAATACAGAAAAACAACTAGTCTACTTTTCCTATTTCCTAGCTATATCTAAGACAGACACTAAAGTCTAAGATCCTATTTACATACAGACACAGGCAGAGTACTGGTGCGTTGGATGTTCTGAAGACAAATGCTAAATGCTCTGAGTCTCTCTGTCCTTAAATTGATAGCACAGTACTACTGACTCGTTTCAGATTACATAATTTTTTCTCAGGTTCCCAGGCTAACAGAAACTCAGAGTTTAGCAGCCATTTTGATCTTGCACCTGGTCAAGAAGCTACAGCAATAAATGACATTATACATGCAAATTTGAGCAATTAACTCTGGTCTCAAAACAATAGCAAGAATTCATTCATCCAGATAGCTTGGCTCTGAGTTTGAGATCAAAGCAGTCATACAAGGTTTGACCTATCAACTTTCTTCTAGCAAAGTGCAATGTTGTTACATTTTTGATGTTCAACATTTAACACCATTTTCTTCCATTTAAGATAACAAGCCTGTGGCTTATATTAATATTTACAAATAACATAATTATCTACAAAATTCTAGCTAGCTAGGCTGGCAGCCTTCATATATCTTTACAATGGTAAAATAATCTTTTTAGTGACAACTGCCATTGGTTTCTTGGACTTCAAATTTGTCAGACAATATAATCATAAAAAATCAGAGCTAAGATGTAATGCACAGGTGAAATATTTGGGAGCCCTTCTTTGCAATTCACTATTCTTTGAATGATAGATCATATCATGTTTCAAAAAGTGCCATCAGATGGTAGTGTGTTTATTTAAAAATAATGCATTTCTGTCCCCAACCTCTGGTCAAAACTGACCTAAACAGGTATATAACAAACACACAAGATCTGTCACCCATTTCACCACTAGAACTTACTACTGTGATCTAGCAGTAGTAGAATGGTCTATTTTAAACTGGGTAATATTTTAGTCACCCAAACATTTCAGTTTTTGCAGTCTAGTCATTCTTTGCATGCATTTACTGTATGAAATGCTCATTCTTTGCATGCAGTTACTTCATGAAATGCTGTTCCTCAGTCAGAAATCTAAAATGCGTTTGTAGCCCCAGAAAGAACTTCAAGTTGAAAGACATTTGCTGATTTTCCTTTAAGAAACTAAGTCAGTGACATGCTTTCTCCTCAATATCAGGAGCAGACTTAAACAGTGGCTTAAAAATCACCTCCATAATTTTCTCAAGAACTGTGTATGCAGTAAAGGCAGCACATAAGCTTAACATTCAACCACTGTATTCCTACAATCTAAAAGGCAGAATTAACTACTGAACTGACAATATAGTTTGGGCTTCGAAAGTCAGCCAAATGAAGCTGTATATACTATTATGAACTTCTGATCTGCTAAAACTGTCATTGTACTGCTCTCTTATTTTATAACTGTTAATACCACCACAATTACAGTACAACTACCCAGTTTCAGCATCTGACTGTGATTATAATCTTCAGTGATGATTAAATAATTTGATTCCTAGTTGCAGTCTAGGTAGTAGTTGTAGTTTATCATCCAAGTTGACTCAAGTAAGTAGGCCACTTCAGTATGCAGCTTAGCTAGCTTATCTGGTTATTGCTGTCATGGGGCTTTCCCTACCCAACTGCTTTTTGCTGTCACAAATATGTTTGGCATCTTATACACAAGACCTATTCTGTAACTACTGTGGAACTTTTCTCCCTATGTCCCTTCTGAAAATTGGCTTCATCCCACTTGGACAATCCAGTTAATGAACCATAAAAAGCTAAACAAATAAACAAACAAATAAATAGATGCATGTATTTATTTATTTTACGTTTGTTGACCGGGATAACCTGACTGGATACGTGCCCATTTTCAGCGGAGGCCCGGGGAGAAAAGCCCCAAGGTACAAGCAATAATATTACATAATTCTTGTTAAACAAAGTTTACAAGCTCTGTTCAGATATGCAAGTAATACAATCACTCAAGGTTAAGAGACCTAAAAAAATGCCACAGAGTTAAGTTAAAAATGAATAATATTAGAACACAAACACAGGAAGAGGGCTAATCAAGCTCAACAAGGACATAGCCAGTGCGATTTAAAATATTGTTTGAGACTTTTCTTGACTTGACTTAGGGTGGGTTCTAGAGTAATGTCAGCAGGAAGTGAGTTCCAGGTTTTACCAACATAGTTGGCAAACAGAGAGTCACCGGCTGAATTGTTGATTTTGACAGTTTGAACTAGCAACTTGTTAGAGGAGCGAAGTGGTCTGAGGTTGCTATAGGGGTTGATAATATTCTTAAGTGCAGGTGTGTTTTCTGGCCGGTTAAGTACTTTTGTGTGCCACTAAAAGCTGGTTATACTGAAATAGGCGTGGCAGTTCTAACCACCCTAGATGGTTTAGGTTTTTAAAGTGGTGTGTCCTGTATGGTATGGCAGTGGCAAATCCAGCAATGTGATTATAACAGCTAGAGAGTTTATTAAGTTCAGTTTTGCTTAAGTTGGTAAATAAAGGGGAAGCATAAAAAAGAGCTGACAGTAGATGAGAATGTACATTGACAATTTTAGCAGGTGGAGTTAGGAAAGGTTTGATCTTATAGAGTGAGCCAAGGTTTTTATTGATGGTTTTGATAGTTAGATTGACGTGCATATCGAATTTGAGGTTATTGTCTACAGTAACACCTAGAAGCTTTGTGTAGGTGTCTGAGGAGATTATGACACCGTTATTAGATTTTATGGTGAAGGATGATACTGAGGACCTGTAAGTAGGGGAAAACAGTAGCAGCTTTTTGTGGGATTTAAGATCAGGCTACAATCAGATAGCCAGTTTTCAACTATATTAAAAGTGTTCTGTGATAATGTCTATAGATCAGACTGGGCGGTAGCAGAGCAAATCAAAGTGGAGTCATCGGCATACTGAATGCAGTTTGTATCTGGGATGACAGTCTAGAGGTCATTGATAAATATGGAAAACAAGAGAGGTCCTAGTATAGAACCCTGGGGAACTCCCAAGGTGTTGGGTAGGAGGTTAGTTTGTTTTGTCATAGGACAGCCTGTTGTCTACTACCCAGATAGGATTGTAACCACTGAAGAGCTTGAGTATCTAAGCACATTGTCTTTAGAGTGTGAATTAGTAGGTGGTGATCAATCATATTGAAAGCTTTGGAGAGATCCAAAAAGAGGGCAGAGAATAATTTATTATTACGGTTATTGTTTATGGCATTAGAGAAGGCAAGGAGGGCTGTGGTGGTACTATGATGTGGCCTGAATCCACGCTGAGAGTTGGCCAGTAGATTGTTCTGAATCAGATAGTGGAGCAGTTGACTATGGATGCATTTTTCCATAATTTTAGCCAGTGGTGACAGTATAGCTATGGGTCGGAAATTAGACAGTTCAGTGGAGCTGCCTCCTTTATGGAGTGGTATGACATGGGATATTTTCCAGATGGAGGGGATGGAAGCTTCTGTTATGGTTCGATTGATTAGAATGGAGATGGGGTATGCTATGGCATTTGCAGCTTTTTGCAGATACTCAGCAAGGAGAAGATCAGCTGATAGGGTAGTTGGTTTAATTTTTTGATTAGACCTTGAATGAATAATGTAGCAACTGTTTGAAAGCTAAAGGAGAGTTGGGTACTGGGAGTGGTGATCTTTGACCTGGGATGGCTTGGAGGTAGCTGACTAGTGAGCGACTGAATAGTCTCAGTGAAGAAACTATTAAAGGTGTTTCAAACATCCTCCGGTAGTTTATCAATATTTACCTTATCATTGCTTATTTCCTGCCAACCAAACAAGTTTGTTTAGCTCTATAGTATTTTTCTCTCTCTTACTTCATTTAAAACACAAAATATCTCCTTACCATCACTTATTCTTCTAGCTATTTATTTTATTTTATCAATTTATTTATTTGCTGCAGCACTCCTTCCTTTCTGTTGCATATTTCTCAGTAGCAAATACTGTGTTCTTTTTTGTTTTCCATTTTTTAGCTTTCAGGATTTGCTTTTGCATAATTACGTATTTGACATTGTTATTTCTGGATGAGCTCTTCTTCTTCTTCTTCTTCTTCTTTTTCTTTTTCTTGTTCTTTCGTCTGTTCCCGTTAGGGGTCGCCACAGTGGATCATCTGTTTCCATTTCTTGCTGTCCTCTGCATCTTGCTCTGTCACACCAACCACCTGCATGTCCTCTCTCACCACATCCATAAACCTTACCTTAGGCCTTCCTCTTTTCCTGTTACCTGGTAGCTTCATCCTTAGCATCTTTTTCCCAATATACTCTGCATCCCTCCTCAGCACATGTCCAAACCAACGTAATCTTGTCTCTCTAGCTTTGTCTCCAGACCTTCCAACCTGGGCTGACCCTCTAATATACTTATTCATAATCCTGTCCATCCTCATCACACCCAGTGCAAATCTTAACATCTTTAACTCTGCCACATCTAGCTCTGACTCCTGCCTTTTTGTCAATGCCACTGTCTCCAACCCATATAACATAGCTGGTCTCACTACCCTCTTGTAGACCTTCCCTTTCACTCTTACTGGTACTCGTCTGTCACAAATCACTCCTGACACTCTTCTCCACCCACTCCATCCTGCCTGTACTCTCTTCATCACCTCTCTTCCACACTCGCCATTACTCTGAAATGCTGATCCCAAGTATTTAAACTCATCCACCTTCACCAACTCTACTCCCTGCATCCTCACATTTCCTCTATCCTCCCTATCATTCACACACATATATTCTGTCTTAGTCCTGCTGACCTTCATTCCTCTCCTCTCTAGAGTATATCCCCACCTCTCCAGGGTCTCCTCAGCCTGCTCCCTACTCTCACTACAGATCACAATATCATCTGCAAACATCATAGTCCATGGGGACTCTTGTCTGATCTCGTCTGTCAATCTGTCCATCACCTTTGCAAATAAGAAAGGACTCAGAGCTGATCGTAGCTGTAATCCCACCTCCACCTTAAACGCATCCGTCACTCCCACCGCAGACCTCCCCGCAGTCACACTACCCTCGTACATATCCTGTATCACTCTTACATACTTCTCTGCCACTCCCGACTTCTTCATACAATACCACAACTCCTCTCTAGGCACCCTGTCATATGCTTTCTCTAAGTCCACAAAGACACAATGCAACTCCTTATGACCTTCTCTGTACTTCTCCACCAACACTCTTAGAGCAAACATTGCATCTGTAGTGCTCTTTCCTGGCATGAAACCATACTGCTGACCACTAATCATCACCTCCCTTCTTAACCTAGCTTCCACTACTCTTTCCCATAACTTCATGCTGTGACTGATCAGTTTTATCCTTCTGTAGTTACTACAGCTCTGCACATCACCCTTATTCTTAAAAATTGGTATCAAAACACTTTTTCTCCACTCCTCAGGCATCCTCTCACTTTTCAAAATTTCATTAAACACTCTGGTTAAAAACTCCACTGCCATTTCTCCTAAACACCTCCATGCTTCCACAGATATGTCATCTGGACCAACAGCCTTTCCATTCGTCATCCTCTTCATAGCTATCCTTACTTCCTCCTTGCTAATCCGTTGCACTTCCTGATACACTACCCCACATCATCCAACCTTCTCTCTCTCTCATTCTCTTCATTCATCAGCCCCTCAAAGTACTCTTTCCATCTGCTCAACATACTCTCCTCACTTGTGAGTATGTTTCCCTCATTATCCTTTATCACCCTTACCTGCTGCGCATCTTTTCTAGCTCGGTCCTTCTGTCTAGCCAACAGGTCCTTTTCTCCCTCCTTAGTGTCCAACCTTTCATATAACATTTCATACGCCTTATCCTTAGCCTTCGCCACCTCTCTCTTTGCCATGCACCTCATTTCCTTATATTCCTGTCTACTTTCTTCATCTCCCTGACAATCCCACTTCTTCTTCGCCAACCTCTTTCTCTGTATACTCTCTTGCACTTCCTCATTCCACCACCAGGTCTCCTTGCTCTCCTTCCTCTGTCCAGATGTCACACCAAGCACTTTTCTAGCCGTTTCCCTTACTAGCTCTGCTGTAGTTACCCAGCTATTCGGTAACTCTTCACTCCCGCCCAGTGCCTGTCTTAACTCTTCCATGAACTCCACCTTACAATCACCCTTTTTCAGTTTCCACCATTTGAACCTTGGTGCTGGCTTCACACTCCTCCTCTTCTTCTTGATCACCAACATCATCCTACAAACCACCATCCTATGCTGCCTAACTACACTTTCCCCTGTCACCACTTTACAGTACCCAATCTCCTTCAAACTGGCCCTTCTGCATAGGATATAATCAACCTGTGTGCATCTTCCTCCACTATTGTATGCCACCCTATGCTCCTTCTTCTTGTTAAAATATGTATTCACCACAGCCATGTCCAACCTTTTCGCAAAATCCACTACCATCTGACCTTCTGCATTCCTTTGCTTAACACCATACCTACCCATGACTTCCTCATCCCCCCTGTTCCCTTCACCAACATGCCAATTGAAATCTGCTCCAATCACCACTCTCTCACCCTTGGGTACAGTCATCACCACTTCATCTAACTGACTCCAAAATTTTTCTTTCTCATCCATCACACACCCAACTTGCAGAGCATATGCACTGACAACATTCATCATTACACCATCAATCTCCGGCTTCATAAACATCACTCTATCCAACACTCTTTTCACCTCCAAAACACTCTTGGCATACTGTTCCTTCAGGATAACCCCTATGCCACTTCTCCTCCCATCCGCACCATGATAAAACAATTTTAACCCGCCCCCGATACACCTAGTCTTACTCCCCTTCCATATGGCTTCTTGCACACACAATATATCAACCTTCCTTCTGTCCATCAAATCAGCTAGCTCTCTCCCTATATCAGTCATACTGCCAACATTCAAAGTTCCTACACTCACTACCACACTCCTAACCGTTCTCCTCTCTTCCTGCCTTTGGTAATGCCTTCCCTCTCTTCTTCTCCTTCGGCCAACAGTTGCCCAATTTCTGCCAGCACCCTGTTGGCTAACAGTACTGGTGGTGGTCATTGTTAAACCAGGCCTCGACCGATCCGGTATGTAAATCTGTACCATCATCTGCATATATCATTTGGCAAACTTTTACGCCGGATGTCCTTCCTGACGCAACCCTCCCCATTTATCCGGGCTTGGGACTGGTACAAAGAAGTGCACTGGCTTGTGCATCCCTAGTGGCTGGGTTCTGGATAAGCTCTTCTGCCACTTTTCTTTCTTGTCTTGAAACAAACCTGCATGCCATCGTATAAAGCATTTCTAACATGTCCTTTTCACCTTTCTGCCCCATCTGCTTCCTAACCTTTAGCTAAAATATTCTTCAAATATCCCTTGCAAACCTCTTCTGAGCCCCAAGAGAACATTTTTGTTCCCAAATTATAGTTATAAAGAAACATCAAACCATAAAACTGCACCATCTCTAGTTCCACCAGCTATCTGACTTTAGCACCTGAAATGTTCTGTTACAAAAAAACAGATCAATCAATCAATAAATATATAACATATTTAAAATACCCCCCCGTTATTCATATCCATCATCCATGTCTACATCCATGATATGCCTTCCATAACATATGTTGCATATTCCAGTTTACCCTACCACATTGAATCCTCCAGCTATAATTAATCTTTTCTTCCCTGCAAATTTAAACTGCTTCTTTAATTGGAATTTCTTCCTCCAAGCTGATAGCAATACTTTACTAAAAGCCTCTAATAATGTATTTCCCTTCAGTAGTAAGTACATCATTCCAATTATTTTCATCACCTACATCTCCAGAGATCATTTCTTCAAAAATTACCACTTTCTTTCTTTTTTTTTTATTAAACAAGAAACATCTTTATTAAATTATCACTTAAGACATAGGTAATCATGCATTTATATAAATAAAAACGAACCATATTGACGTAATTTTAGTTGCAAACAATATACATCACTTATAATCTATCCAGTCAGTGTCAATCAAACATTGCACAGTTCATTCAAATCCAGCCTTCTTTTAAACCTCATTCCTCGTCTGCATGTATTGTTCCCATAATTTCCATTTTTTTCTGTGTAATTTCCTTCTACCCTTTTCTAAAGATCACATTAAAAGGTGTTTTATCTCTGTTATTATACTCACTACTTCTAGTACAGTCAGTTTAAACTTTGATTTCCATTTCCTAGTAATTGTTTTTTTGGCAGCCACCATAATTAGACTCAGTAAAGCCTTACTATGTCTAGGCAATTCCGATTCTTGTATCATAGCTCAAAAAATAATTTCCTTAGTCACACCAATTTGCTCACCCAGTATTTCTGATAGAGTAGTCTGCAGCGAATTTTTAAAGTCTGTCAACTCATTACACTCCCAGAATATATGTTCCCAATTACCTCCTTCTTCCCCATCATACCTCCAACATTTGTTATCTACCAGAGGAAAACTTTATTTGGAGTTTAATTGGGGTATAAAAATACCCATGCAAACACTTTCAAGCAAAAATCCTAAATCTTCTAGACTTTGTTGCATTTTTGGGAGACATACATATATACCTCCATTGTTTCTTTGTGAATCCCTTCTAACTTCCTCTGATTGATTCTTATAGTTCTCATGCAATATTGTACATGGTCCACTGATTATTCCTTTTTTAAAAGCAGCTTCTGTTTTAGATTCTACTAAAAACTCTACCAATGCTGGTGTTTCACTTAGGATCTCCCTATATCTTTCTCTATGCATATACTCTGATATCAATCCTTGATAGGTAAGGCAATCTCTAGCCTACAGTACAAATAAATTCTTGGCCTCTTCCCATTCTATTACCTTTGTCTTTCTCTCTCTCTAATTATTTGCTCCTAATACCTTTTTTTTTTTTTACTTTTGACGGTTTCTCCAATAAATTCCAGCCCCCTCTTGCCTATTGTCTGTATCCCTAATTGCAGTCATGCCTATAGGTAGAATCTCCTTTCTCCACACCTGTGTTGGCTTAGTTCTTAGAATACTTTCTGCTACTTTATGAATATAATATTCTGCATGGTTATTGTTATACTACTAAAGGATCCACATCCAAAATCCTAGTCTCTCCTTGTTTTTTGAGTTTCTCCCCCTGTTTTGTCATCATCCCTTTCTACTTTGAATTATAGGTTTCTGCTTGTGCTATGTATAGGAGCTTTAACTATGTAGCTCTAAAATACCCCCTTCAAACTATGTAATCCTGTACCTCCTTGCTCTGTTGGAAGAATCAGCTTATCCCACTTGACTCTTGCTGTCTTCCCCTCCCAGATAAAGTCATTCAGCTCTTTATTAATTGCTATCCACAACTTCTCATCTGGTTGATAAAAATATGCCTTAGGTGTATATAAAACAAAATGGATTAAAAACATTTTTAACTGCTTACTTTGCTATCCATATCCATAAAACAGAGCTTGCAGTTTCTCACTTTTTGTATTATATTTTTAGTCTCTTCCTACATATCATTAGCTGCCACACCAGAATCCTTTATAATCCATACTCCTAAGTACTTCATTTTATCATGTCTCCATAAATATGGATATTGCTGAACCATTTCATGTGTGGGTACATAATTTATAGCTATTGCCTTTGTTGTAGCATCATTAATTTTGTACCCTGAAAAGATATGAAAATGTCTCAAAATATTCCACAACACTGAAGTGTCCTTTTCTGTTTTTATCAGGTATAAAATAATGTCATCTACAAATACAGCCAGCTTTTCTTGGCTACCAAGCCAATTATATCCTTTGAATTTTTTAGTCCCTTATTTTCTTTGCCAGTGGTTCTAAATATAATGCAAATAACAAAGGAGAAAGAGGACACCCGTGCCTGGTTCATCTTCTCAAACAGAAATTATCAGAGAGGAACCCACCCACTTTAATTTTCACTTCCAATCGCATATATATATAGTTTCACTACAGAATGTCGAGTTACTGAAAACTTGAACTTCATATGGTCGAGACCATATGATCGAATTTTCAGAAACTCAAAATTCTGAAGTGTGAGAAAAAAAGACTTGAATTTAGTTTAAAGAATTTTTTGGAGGGGGCAAGTCCCCTTGCACCCCCCCTACTTAAATATACCATCTCTTTGATCGCACTATAGCAAGGAAACAGGAAATCTCCCGTTATGTGCTTCTGCATACAGCACGGAACGGGAGATTTCCCTTTTCTCCACTGTAACGTGATCTCGGAGTTGGTATATTTAAGTAGGGGGGTGCAGGGGGGCTTGCCCCCTGCAGAAACAATGTGTTTTAGGTTTTTTTTTATTTTACTTCAGAATTTCAAGTTTTTGAAAACTCAATCATATGGTCTCGACCATATGAAGTTCGAGTTTTCAGTAACCTGACATTCTGAAGTGAAACCATATATATGTATATGGTTCTATATTATAAGACCGAACATTCACAACCGCGAACACTTAAACAGCGACACATAAATGCCGAACTCCGAAAATAGCGAAGGATGTAAACATAGAAAACCGGAATGCTGAACGCATTTCCAACAACAGCGCCATACAGGTAAGCAAAACCTACATAAACAAACTTCATTAAACACACTTTTGCAGGGGGGCAAGCCCCCCTGCACCCTCCCAAACCCCCCTAACTTAAATATACCAACTCGGAAATCACATTACAGTGAGGAAAAGTGTATATTTCCTCTTCCCCACGATCACCCAGCTGGCCACGGACAAACGTTCGGCGTTCCGGATTTCGATGTTGATGTCCTTCGCTATTTTCAGAGTTCGGCGTTTATGTGTCGCTGTTTAGGTGCTCTCGGTTGTGAATGTTCGGTCTTATAATATAGACCCATATATATGTATATATATATATATATATATATATATATATATATATATATATATATATAACCTTATAATTTTATCAAGGAATGCAAATACTTCCATTGCCCTGCTCATAAAATCCCATGTTTTCTCTGCATCAAGACCTCCCAACAACAATGGTATTTTGTTACATTCTAATTCCCTCTGGATCATCAATGTTCTGTTAATGTCATCAAATGTTTGCCTCCTCTCCACAAAACCACATTGGTCCATATCTATCAATTTTGGACTCACATTTGCCATTCTTTTAGCTGTTATAGACATAAACACTTTACATTCATGGTTTAAGATTGAAATGGGCCCGTATGAAGCTGGATCTAATGGGTCTTTACCCTCTTTTGGTGTTACAGCCACCATGGCTTTCTTCCAGGATGTTGGTGCTTCTCCTCCTCTTAAAATGCTGTTAAACAAAACCTTACAGATCTTTATCAGTTTTTTTTCTCTCCTAGCCTCCAAACTTCAACAGGAATATACCATCTACTCCTGGGAACTCTCCTGTGGATTGGTTATACATCCCCATTTTTATCTCATCTCTTTCTATCCTATCTGTTAGTAATTTATCCTCATCTACCTCTAACCTTGGCATATTTAATTTTTCCATAAACGTTTCCATTTGTACCTTTTCTTAATTTATATGCTTCTGTGCTTTTTATAGACTTTCATAAAATTTTCAAAATATTTCTAGTACTTCTACAGGATCTCTTATCTTCCTTGTTAAAGGCTTCCTAAGCTTAGCAACAGCTCTTTCTACCTTCTGTTGCCTGAGTCATTGTACTAAAAGTTTTTGTCCTCTGGCAGTTACTATCAAAAACAGTTGCTTCCTAACAAAACTAAGATTCTTCTAGTCACTCCCACAAAATCCATTCCCACTGATAAAAACTCACTTCAAGTTACAAGCCTTAACAGTTCCATTATTGAAGTCATTCCCTCTGCCAAACTCCTGGGGGTCACCATCAACGAACACTTAAAATTCAGTATTCACATCCAACTTAACATCAAGAAAACCCACATAAAACTTGGCCTACTCTACAGAAACAACCACTTCCTCATTCCCTATACCAGACAAACTTTGGCCACTACCTATCTCCTCCCCTCTCTTTTGTATGGCGCTCCTCTGCCTACCAATCTATCTTCCATACTCACCTTCAAACTGGAAGTGTGCTACAACAAAATCTCCAGATTTGCTACCAAGACAAAATCCTCCTCCCATCACTGCACCTCCCTACGCTCTTTAAATTGGCTTGAACTCCCTAATCAACTTGACTTCCTTCAAATCGTCACAGCCACAAATTATTATTCCAACCTACTAGCTGCCCTGCATTATCTAATATCCTACAACCATATACCCCCCTTAGACCCCTTAGATCGATTTACCAAAACCTTATTATCATCCAAAACCCAAGCACCCAGCTGGTCAGCTTCTACTCTCCTTTTCTCTAGCCAAAAAATGGAATGGCCTGCCCTCTACTCTGAGGACCTGTGACAATCCACACACCTTCAAAACACAACTTCATTCTTACCTGTTTCTTCACAGGAAATGTAACTGCACTCCAACTCATACCCCCCAAGCTCTGCTCCTCCTTCTCTCCTGACTAACCTTCATACCTTCCTAATTTCTCTCATATACTTAGATTATAAATGTAACTAAACAGTAACATCCAGCCTTTATGCTGTATGCCTGTCTTTCTCTTGAATAAATTTTAATAGCTTTGCTGTCTTTACTGAATGATACCTGTTTTGACTGTAATACTACCTGTTGATTGTTATACTACCTGTTGATTGCAATGCAAATATTTTTCTTGTAATTCTCTATGTAATGTAACTTTGTATTGTGGAGATTTTCTCCCCGGGCCTTCACTGAAAATGGGTTTTCGAGCCCGGTGGACCTCCCCGGTCAACAAACTGGAATAAATAAATCATCAATTTATTTATCTATATAGCTTCTCTTCTACTACCTTTACCAGCTCTATCCTTGCTATACATCATGTATTCTGAAATATTCATATCTGAGTCCTGAAACACAGACATTTATGTCTTTGGAATGGCTGTTGTAGCCACCTCTCCAGCTCACTATCACCTCCAGATCATTAACCTTATTCCCCAAACTACTGACAAGCTTGAAAAAAAAAAGATGTTAAGTCCTTCTGTACTATTGTTCTTACCTCACACTACCCATCATCTGCCTTCCCCTTATCAACAAAATCAGTACAGGTGTTATATACAGTATGTATTCTACAGCCCTCATAAAGAACACCTCAGTTATCTGCCCTTTCACACATTATTTCCATTTGTCACCTTCCTTGACAGTTTAAAGACAATGGTATATCACTATAAAGGTACAATATCTTTCCAACTTTCATTGTCCCATATGGAATGCAGATGTAATATATCCTCCTTAACTAAGCTCTTCCTTTTTCCCAAGAAACTTCCCAAACTCCCAAATTCTCAACAAAATCAAAATATTCCTTTTTACACAAAACCTCCAATTATAAATCAAAATATCTACTTTCCATAATGTTTCTAGCTGTGGGAATAGACCACAATTCAGTGCATAATCACAAATTTTATTAAAGGGCAACTACATAAAATACCAGGAGTCAGAATAGAAAATAAAAGATCAAACATCTGTTGTGGTGTTTTTAAGCTCTGGATGCAAGCAATCAGAATCTATTAAATGTAGTAAAAGTTCATTTACAACAGATGAGTTTATGTACTATTAAACCATGATAATACCACTAACCTGAGAGTGCATTTCCTACTGAAGGGGTTCTGTTTAAAGGGTAAAGATTAGCAGAGAAAAGGGAACACTGTCTAACGCTTTTACCTATGTAGAATATAGTGTTTATATGACATTATAACATGGAACTGGCAACATAAAATTAAAATAAACCAATGTTGTTGAAGAAAGCTCAACTAATCCTCTTGGGTGCTTTGTCAACAACCAACCTGCATGCCATTATAGGAGCATAATCATTAGTTGCCTTATACAGAGGGGTTTAATGATAATATCCTGAGTTTACATGCCGGGCACAACTCTAGAATGATGACATGAAATGGTCATTAAATGATGCAGGGACTTATTTAACAAGGAACAGTTTGTAATCTGGGGTCATTAAATTATGCAGGGATTTATTTAACAAGGAATAGTTTGTAATCTGGGGTCATTAAATGATGCAGGGATTTATTTAACAAGGAATAGTTTGTAATCTGGGGTCATTAAATGATGCAGGAACTTATTTAACAAGGAATAGTTTGTAATCTGGGGTCATTAAATGATGCAGGGACTTATTTAACAAGGAATAGTTTGTAATCTGGGGTCATTAAATGATGCAGGGACTTATTTAACAAGGAATAGTTTGTAATCTGGGGTCATTAAATGATGCAGGGACTTATTTAACAAGGAATAGTTTGTAATCTGGGGTCATTAAATGATGCAGGGACATATTTAACAAGGAATAGTTTGTAATCTGGGGTCATTAAATGATGCAGGGACGTATTTAACAAGGAATAGTTTGTAATCTAGGGTCATTAAATGATGCAGGGACTTATTTAACAAGGAATAGTTTGTAATCTAGGGTCATTAAATGATGCAGGGACTTATTTAACAAGGAATAGTTTGTACTCTGGGATCATTAAATGATGCAGGGATTTATTTAACAAGGAATAGTTTGTAATATGGGGTCATTAAATGATGCAGGGACTTATTTAAGAATGAATAGTTTGTAATCTGGGATCACTAAATGATGCAGGGACTTATTTAACAAGGAATAGTTTGTAATCTGGGGTCATTAAATGATGCGGGGACTTATTTAACAAGGAATAGTTTGTAATCTGTGGTCGTTAAATGATGCAGGGACTTATTTAACAAGGAATAGTTTGTAATCTGGGGTCATTAAATGATGCAGGGACTTATTTAACAAGGAATAGTTTGTAATCTGGGGTCTTTAACGATGCAGGGACTTATTTAACAAGGAATAGTTTATAATCTGGGGTCATTAAATGATGCAGGGACTTATTTAACAAGGAATGGTTTGTAATCTAGGGTCATTAAATGATGCAGTGACTTATTTAACAAGGAATAGTTTGTAATCTGGGGTCATTAAATGATGCAGGGACTTATTTAACAAGGAATAGTTTGTAATCTGGGGTCATTAAATGATGCAGGGACATATTTAACAAGGAATAGCTTGTAATCTGGGGTCATTAAATGATGCAGGGACTTATTTAACAAGGAATAGTTTGTAATCTAGGGTCATTAAATGATGCAGGGACTTATTTAACAAAGAATAGTTTGTAATCTGGGGTCATTAAATGATGCAGGGACTTATTTAACAAGGAATAGTTTGTACTCTGGGATCATTAAATGATGCAGGGATTTATTTAACAAGGAATAGTTTGTAATATGGGGTCATTAAATGATGCAGGGACTTATTTAAGAATGAATAGTTTGTAATCTGGGATCATTAAATGATGCAGGGACTTATTTAACAAGGAATAGTTTGTAATCTGGGGTCATTAAATGATGCGGGGACTTATTTAACAAGGAATAGTTTGTAATCTGTGGTCATTAAATGATGCAGGGATTTATTTAACAAGGAATAGTTTGTAATCTGGGGTCATTAAATGATGCAAGGACTTATTTAACAAGGAATAGTTTGTACTCTGGGATCATTAAATGATGCAGGGATTTATTTAACAAGGAATAGTTTGTAATATGGGGTCATTAAATGATGCAGAGACTTATTTAAGAATGAATAGTTTGTAATCTGGGATCATTAAATGATGCAGGGATTTATTTAACAAGGAATAGTTTGTAATCTGGGGTCATTAAATGATGCAGGGACTTATTTAACAAGGAATAGTTTGTAATATGGGGTCATTAAATGATGCAGGGACTTATTTAACAAGGAATAGTTTGTAATCTGGGGTCATTAAATGATGCAGGGACTTATTTAACAAGGAATAGTTTTTAATCTGGGGTCATTAAATGATGCAGGGAGTTATTTAACAAGGAATAGTTTGTAATCTGGGGTCATTAAATGATGCAGGGACTTATTTAACAAGGAATAATTTGTAATCTGGGTTTAGAAATGCAGTTGCTTTGGGAAGGAAGAAGAACAGGGACTCTTTCCTTGGTTCCTGTGTGACAAAAATCCGAGCTTCCCACTCTGGCAATGCATGATGCTGATTAGCCTATTAGTAATTTATTCACCATTTTGTTATGTAAGGGTACATACAAATTATTCTGACAGGTGACATCAAACCATAGAATGTATTGTGCCTCGTGCTGGAGTATGCATTAAACTCAGTTTTCATATTCTCCCCAATTTCTTACTCTGGCACTTATTTTGAAAGACTGATGTGACTCAGATTTACACGTATTGGGGACTAAAGCTTTCTACAACCCTGCTAGTTGTTAGCATCATTTTGTGAAACTTTTTAAAGCTGTATACTCAGATTTCTGGTACATCACAACGAGGTAAGGTTTAAAATGCTTGATAATTTTAGGATCTAGCTATTTTGAAGATAATGGTGCTTAGTTTTGCTACTGCACAAAATACTGCCTCAGCATTATCAAGCTAGTCCTACCATCAGACTATTTTTTTCTGTAGATTCAGTGCAAAATCAATTGTTCTATTTAAAAAATACCATTATTTCAGTGGTGCATTTTCACATGCTGCTTCTCTAGCATTGTTAACCAGGCATACTGTAATCCTAATGCTTCAGACTTCAGTTTATAGTTCCTAATCCTGTAAACTCTGACACAGCCTCATAAAATGAATTTCAGTGTGTGATACACAATAAAATGGATTGTTAGCATCTTTACTGATGCAGAGAATTTGTAGTACTAACTGTGTTACCCAGACTTTACAGTGACTGACTGTCATACTTCTTCTCTCATGCAATCCAGACATCTCTTTGCTAGATATCCTCATTTCCTCTTGCTTCTTTCTGTCTGTCCCAAATCCTCTTTACCAGATTGTCACCTGCTTTGCTGCACTTGTGAGTGAACCACCATAATCAGTTCTCTTTGACCTTCTCTGCAATTAGAGCTACTTTGGCTTCTGCTCTGATATCCTCATTTCTTCATCTGTCCCACAGTGCGCATCCCACCACCTTTCTCAAGCATTTCTTCTCCAGCACCTCCAGCTTCCTCAACTGCTCAGCCTTCACTGCCCAGGTTTCTGTACCATACAAAAATACTGGTCTTACCACTGTTTTGTACACCTTACTTTTCAGTTTCTTTGGCATTCTTCTGTCACACACTACCCTTGACACTGAGTGTCAGTTGACTGCAGCCCCTCCGATACTTGCTTTGATCTCCTCATTCAGACTTCCCCCCTCCTCAGCCCCCCCCCCCCAGATACTTAAAGCTGTTATCCTGTTCCACTATTTTCCTTTCTATCCCAGGGAATCCCTCTTTGAGTTTGAACATAACCTGCACTAATTCTACTGTGAACTATCACAGGACTACCGAAATCCGCCTTTTTAAGACCTTGTCCATTGCTTCCTCCAAGTCTAGGAATGCCCAGTTAAACTCTTTCCTCATGCCTGGCTTCTCCTCAACTACCTGATCTACATTCTGATATGAATCTGAAATGCTCATTCTCCATCTTACTTTCTAATAGTCTGCATATTTGTATATCACTCGCTCACTCCTGGACTTTCATGCAGTGTGACAGGAATCTGATTCCTCTGTACTGCCCACAGTTGTGAATGTTCCCCTTTTTCTTGTATGCTGGGTTTTTTTTTGTTCTCCAGTCTTCTGTGATATGCCTTCTCTCCATACTGCAATGAGTAACCTCTAGAGCCTTTTTCCCATAAGTCACCCAACATCTTGAGCATATCTGCCATGCCCTCATCAAGCCTGCAGATCTCTCTGACTTCACTTTCCTTAGCGCAATATAAGAAGGAACTTTGCTGCCTTTTAACTTTACCTATTTTTAAAATAATCCATAATGATTTACTTTTCTCTGTAGTGGCTGTGTTAAATTGTTATAAGGGAGACTACTAAATATGTATTCTCCAAGGTTCTTACTGCAGCCAATCTGTTATTTCCTGAATTGTTCTGTTTCTCAATTATTCCCAGTATTTCTTCTTCCTGCATACAGGCCTTCACTTTTGTCTGTACTGTGCAATTCTGCTTTACTGGAAAAGCTCACCCAGACTTTGCCATAACTTGCTGTGGGGGAAAGGTTAGTTTGGTTTTGTTTTCTTATATTTTGTATTAATTTATAGGTTCATAGGTAGGTACTAGGCTATCTGCCTGAAGGCATTTATAAGCCTAGCCGGAATGTATTGGCTTTTGCCACCCCTTAGATTAGTTCCCTGTGCCTCTGTCCAGCAGAGCCATTGAAGTGATCCCTGGGGTAAACTTTCTTTTTCCCATCCACTCGTCAAGGTTTCTCTTGTAGAGGGTTAGCGAGGAGCTCTGCCTAATGTAGATTGGAATCTTGTTCCAGAGCATGGGAATTTATTGCCTTCTTCTGTTTTATATACACTGTGATTTATTTTCTTTACACTGTGTTTTGCTTGTATTCTGCTTTTAATTGCATATTAAATCTAAGAAAGGGACCACAGCTGTATCTCTTGTGAGTCGCACAGAAATTTTAT
Organism: Protopterus annectens; assembly: GCF_019279795.1. NCBI lineage: Eukaryota > Metazoa > Chordata > Ceratodontiformes > Protopteridae > Protopterus > Protopterus annectens. The sequence goes on along the minus strand of NC_056725.1, from coordinate 1,166,776,020 downwards.
TTTTTTCCAACCCTCCTTCCCTGGTACTGTTATGTTGTTAAACACAATTGTCTTTCTAGTTGCCTGCCTCTTATGTTAATTTGACCACATATCTCTTTCACTCAACCCTTTCATTGGTTGTTGTAAGCACAAAATTATCATTTTGTGAAATCACTCCCTTTCACAAATTTACATTTATTGGCCATCCCACTGTATTCCATAGAGTCTGAATACAAAGTGCCCATCCCTTTTCAATCTATCTTGCTCTTTTAAAATTAGTGGGCCTCCACTTAGACAGCTGAAGCTTAAATTACCCCTACTTTCATATATAACTGCTTAGCACACATTGTAGTGCTTAGGATCTTAACCCGTTTTTTTCATCTTACCTTTACAATCTGCAGCATCTGTTGCAAGACCACCAATTATTGAAGAGCCCACATTCTGCCTCTTAGTAGTCATCTTGGGATTAGTGCTTTTGCCTTCTCCTGCTGGAGACTGCTGATCACCAAAAAGCCTAACAACCACTTCATAGGTAACAGCTTGGAATTTGTGCTTATATTCTGTTCCTGGTGAGAGAAGCAGCAGAGTGCATCGATTCCTGACTGTTTCTGGTTGGGTAGTGAGTGTCTGGGATTGACGTTCCTGACTGGTCTGGTTGCTGTTCAAGTCATCTACCAGGAAAAGGATACAACAAGCCTACTAACCCTTGCATCATCTGGGACAAGACTGTGGATCACCAAACAGTCTGTGGCCTGCGTCTCATCTTGAGATTGGTGCTAATGCTTTGTTTCTGGTGAGAGGAGAAGCAAAGGAAAATTGTATTCCAGCAGAGTAAAGCTGTGGTGAGACCAACACTAGTAGTAACCAGGCAGTAGCCATTCATGCGACTCCCCTCTTTTCATCATTCATGATAAGCTAATTCTTTGTTTTCAGTAAGTACTGCTTGATTTGTTTCTAACTTCAGAATATCTGCCTAAATACTTCATCCTTACATTTTCAGGGTCTAATCATTAGTTTCCCCTCAAGTGTTTGGCAGTATATAGACACAGACACATTGAGTGACATTTTTCCTGTAAAAGCACAATTGAAATTTCACCAATACCTATTTGCACACAGGACAACTAGTTTGCAGTGACAAGCACTGTACTCAGAGTTCCAAATGGGATACTCCCGACATTACTTTATATTCTCATGCCACTCGTCTAATCAATAAAAAAGGGTCTGTGCCCTGGATATGAACTTTCCCACTATCCCCATTATCAGCTTGGTTGATATGGGCATCCTCAGGCAATGTAGAAATTGCCTCATGTTTACTGATAACCAAACTAATATGGTATGCGAGGGATGTATTTACACAATGTCGCTGGAGATAAAGCTTTCACATAAAAGTACTCCTAATGTCAATAAGGTTGTCAGCAGTACACACGCTGCACCCATCATGCACAATTCAAAGCAGTCCTATAGACAAACATATGCTGAGGCACTTAAAAGTAACCTTCCTAAACCCCAAAGACCTTCTAGACAAAGTACACATAACAAATACTCTCAGCAGCCCCAAATGCACTCTTTCAAAACAACACCCACATCAATGCATGCAGCCACATCTCATGAAGCCTCTGCTTCTAAGCCCATAGACAAGCTTCCACATAATCCAACATTCTGGTCATTGGAGACTCCATCGTGGCACACACTGATGTCTCTCTCACCAGACTGAGTAAGGAGAAAGTCACAGTCAGTTGCTTATCAGGGGCTAGGATCGATCACATTATGCACGCATTCAGGTCACTGGACCACAAGTACCAGTATGACTCAGTCATAGTCCACGTGGGTGTAAATGACATGAGATGTACCTCCCTAGACTATATGAAGAGAGACATCATGGAGCTCTCAGAATATGTGTCCCAGACTGGTATGAGCCTAGCATTGAGCAGCATTTTACCTTCTCCAAGGATGATGCCACAATATGACCAAAAGATGACTGACTTTAATAATTGGCTTAGTTTCTGGTGTCATTCTAAGGGGGTGCAATATTTGCCAGCATGGAAGGAGATGGTCAACAGATCACACTGCTTTGCCAGGGATGGTCTGCACCTCTCCCCTCTAGGCTTTTGAATATTAGCTAAAATGTTGCCTTCCCCCATAGTGCCATTTTTAGACAATGCCAGACTGAAAGCACTTTTGACACAGCAAATCAAAACAAAGAAAATCTAAATCTAAAGTTATTACTGCTCATTGCTATATATCTGAAGAAAAAAACTCCACTCTCTAGAATCTCTCTTCACCCTAGAAAATGCTGAGGTGTGTGGGGTCACTGAGAACACACCAACAGTGCAAGGTTATAATGCCTTCCCCACATTTAGACCAGTTACTATATAGACAGGGACTAAAGGTTGAGGTGTTTTGTTTTACATCAAAAATAAATATACCTCAAGGCTGGGCAAACAGGATAATGCACATGAGCTGCTCTGTGTTCAAATTACCATAGGCAAAATCCAATACCACTTCCTTGCAAACTTTAGGTCCCCCTCTATGATCCAGGAAACCCATACCATGTATTTAAACTTATTGGAAGCACTCACCATTCAACCCAATACCATATCCATGGACAACTTTAATTACTCCATTATTAACTGGGAATCTTATACAACATCAATCGTACAGGCACAGAGATTCCTGGATTTTGTAAACACAAACTCCTTGGACCAGATTGTCAATACACCAACCAGGGGTGCAGCTATACTGGATTTGGTCCTCAATAATATTGGGGAGTGCTGCACACCCCCTAGTGTAATGTCTTCCTTGGTAAGATCAGACCACAAAATGGCCTCCTTTGAAGTAAAAATAAAACCTGGATCCCCAGCTAAGCCTAGAATATTCAGGAACTACTCTATGGCTAAATTCCTGCTATTAAGTGATAACCTGGCAAAACTGCAAGCCCTATACACCGAGAGAACACTGCTGCTTATGCAGAACTGTTCACAGAAACCCTATACAAGCATGTTAATAGCTGCATAGAGGCAGGTGTACCCACCAGGAAGAAGTACAGAACTAACTCAAAAAACAAGCCACCCTGGTAGAATCACAAAAATCAATCTGCGTATAACAGAAGGAAGACAATCATGACAAAAATTAGGAGGTACAGCACCCAGCAGGATAAAGCACTCTCATCAAACTAAGCAAACTCAGAGGGCAAATAAAGTCTACCAAAGCCAAATTTGAGGTAAATTTGGCCTCCAAATCCAATGACATCCACAAGGCATTAATTTGCTATGTCAGCAACCTCAAAGGCAATACACAATTGTGTGCAGAGCTCATTGTCAATTGAGCCACCTATACTGAGATAGAAGGTATAGCAACCAACTGGTTGATAAATTTAGCTCCACCTTTACCACTCTCTTCCACTCAAATTGCCCTCAGGAAATATCATCAAATATAACTCCCCCTGCTATCACTAGGAAACAGGTCCTTAATGCTCTCTCTAAGGCCAAGAACACTGCATCTCAGGATGCTTTCTAAATAGCATGAAAGATGACCTATCAGGTTCTGTGGAATTGCTATTTAACTGTAGCCTTCAATCAGGTTTCATACCTCACAAATGGAGAACAACAACAGTCATTCCTTTGCACAACACTGAGCCATCTACATATCCTGGAAACTACAGACCCATAAATCTCACTAGTCTTATATGTAAAGCCATGAAAAGAATTATCATGGAACTGATCGATAATTATATAATAAACCCCCAGACATAGAACCTAACCCAGTATGGTTTCATCAAGGGCAGGTCATGCCTACTCAACTGGTGGACTTCTTTGAGAAGGTCATCAAAGGAATAGATGAGGGCAAAATGGTTCACACTGCCTACCTTGACCTGGCCAAGGCATTTGATGCAGTACCCCACTTAGGCATTGTTGACAAACTCAAGAGGTTAGGTACAAACCTATATCTCACCCGGTGAATAGCCAGCTGGCTCACAGACAGGACTGAGGAAATTAGAACTGGGGAGTCCACTTTTACAAAGAGGCCAGTCACAAGTGGAGTGCCTCAGGGATTTGTCCTTGGACTTCTCCTTTTTGGGATTTACATCTTTGAAGTCAAGGCCAATGTCAATGGTTTCTGGCTGACTCAATCTGCAGATGATTGCAAATTAGGAGCTGTCATTGAATCCCACACTGACACAAATATTCTCCAGGAAGGGCTGACACAGATAAACAATTGGTGTCAGAGCCATGGACTAAAACTAAATGCCAAGAAGTATGTAATAGTATCCTTCAGGAAGTCATCCACCCCTGATAATTATCATACTGACAACACACCCCTTCAAGCTGACCCAGTAGTCAGGGACTTCAGGACACACATAGACAGTAATGTAGCCTTTGACCATCACTTATCTACATTAGCGAGGAAATCATTCTATGTTGCACAACTTATAAACAAAGGTATTGCATCTAGGTCCAAGGAAGTCATTGTTCCACTGTATTTGGCATTCATCAGACCAATCACTGAGTACAGTGACCCCTTTGAACCAGGCATAGCCAAAAACTGGAATATCTACAGAGGCTCCTCACTAAAAGAATACAGGGCAGAAGTAAAATATCCTATGAAGACTACTTTAAGCCCCTATCCCTGCATTCTGTCTCCTACAGGCTGTTGAGGGGAGATCTCTGCCTGACATGCAGGGCATTGTCAGACCCCGTTATGATGGACCTCCTGCATATCCACAAAACAAATAGTACCAGAATTACCCATTCTAAAGACTTAAACTTTGCCTGTGATAAAAATAGGACCTGCTAGAGAGACAGGTATGTAGCTCAGGGACTACCTCATCTCTGGAACAGGCTCCCCATCCATGTGAAGTAGAGTTCCTCCCTAACCCAATTCAAGTGAAACTTGGACAACTGGATGGGGAACAGGAATTTATCCCTGGTTTGGCACCTATATCTCTAATGGACAGATAACCTGTAAATGGTTCATCTTCCAGGCCCCTGCTTGCAAATGTTTCATTTCCCAAGTCCCTGCTTACACTTATCAAGGGTACCAGAACTTGTCAGAAATTTGGAATGCATGGCTAGGCTTAAAAGGCCCTAGTGGTTGTTAGGCTAGTAAATACTTTTGAATCTATGAACCTATGCAGTAAATGTTTCAGCACAGTAAGTGGTTTCATTCAGTTCATAGTGATAATGTCTACATAACTGTACGTGCCTAGTGTATTGTAAATATAAGTGACATACCAGACATGAGAAGAGAAAGTCATGCGCTGCTTTTTGATATGGAGAAGTCAGTAGCACAACACATGCAGGCATCTTTTCTGAGGAAAGACCCCACACTTCAGAAAATATTTCTAACAGTAAAGGCTAAAGTGTCCACTTTGCACATGTAGCTATTATTACTAGTTTTTGGAATGAATCAATACGTTTCCTGTTTATATTTGAACTATTTTTATTTGTTATCAGCTGAGGTTTATTTAAAAAAATATCACACTACATATATCTACACACACACACACACACACACACATATATATATATATATATAAATATATATATATATATATATATATATATATATATATATATATATATATATATATATATATATATAAATATATATATATATATATATATATATATATATATGGGTCTACTTTATAACATTGAAATTTCATAATGTTGGATTTCATAACATTGAGACCACAACATCAAAAATTCAAAACACTGAAAACCCAAAACATTGAAAACTCAGAACATTGAAAGTGTGCTTCATAACATTGAAAACTACAATGCACAAGTAAATAATATCACCTCCACCTATAACACCACCTAACTAACCAACACACTTTCTGAGGTTAGGAAATTAAGTTTTTTCCACTGTAGTGCGATCTTGGAGTTGGTATATTTAATTTACGGGGGGTGTGGGGGGCAGAGCCCCCCACATAGATGGTGCAGAGGGCAGAGCCCCCCACATAGAGGGTGCAGGGGGGCTTGCCCCCCTGCAGAAACATAGTAGAAAGTGTGTTTGTTAGGTATTGTTGTATTTGGAGATGATATTATTTATTTGTGCCGATGAGAAGAGATATGATGTGTGTGTGTGTGTGTGTGTGTGTGTGTGTGTGTGTGTGTGTGTGTGTGTGTGTGTGTGTGTATTACACAAAAATAAAATCTAAAACAGTTTCTTGTGCATGAAGAAAATGGCCTGAACTTATACCTGAAGAACTTCAAGGAAAAAAACAGGCACAACTGATACACGAGTAATAAGTTGTAGATGACTTTAATTAGAGTAATTCACTCATTATGTATCATGTAGGAACTGCCAGTCACAAACTCTGCAATGTACTTTTAGTCATCAGGTAATAATTTGGACAAGTGCACTGATTTTAGTAAAATGCTCACATTGTTTTCAGGTATATGAATCTGTCTTTGTGGGGTGGGGAGTTTTCTCTGCCATAACACAGGGATGTCTTCTTTTAGGAGTGCAATAATGAGGTTCTACAATAAAGATGGGAGGAGCTGAGCTGAATATGGGTAGCATTGTCTTCTAATGTTTGCATGTACCCTTGAAGGTAAGAAATAAAACATCATGGTCTTGCATTTCATTATTATGAATGTCTTGACATTCCAAAGGTAATGCTATCTTATATCACATGCCTGCTGAGAAAATGAGAAATATATGAATGCTTTTTCTTCCTTCCCACCAAAGAGGGATACTGTGATTTTGCAGAACATAGCACCTCAGAGGAAATAAGAACAGAACCCACAGCAGATTTAGAGCACTGGAGATAATTTAGGGTCACTGGGCACCTTTAGAAAAAAACTCATTAGCCACAAGAAACTAAAACTGCATAACCTGTAATGAACACAGTCTTCATTCAAGAAGCCGGGGAGGCAGAAAAGCATACACATATGTAGAGACATCATTAGGGTTATCCCCTTATATTAAAGTCAATTACTATACAAACATATCAAAGGACATTAAACCAACTAATAAATATAATAAAACATAATACAGTTTTATTATTACATAGAAAGAGCAGGCATGCTGACATTAGCTAGGTTTTACTTTTAAAGGTGTGGATAGCTCTGTTCAGTCCAGTTCTGTCCAATTCAAGATTTTTAAAAACTTTTAACTAGAATGCTGAATCATCAGCATAAAAGTTGTGTCTTAAATCACCCTGCATTAAAGGAAACAACAGTATACTGCAATTCCTTTTTATGTGAAAGATGAGATTCTGTCACCTCGAGCAATCATCAAGTGAGGATTTACAAGTAGTTACAGCTTATAAATAATACAATACGATGAAATAAAGTAGGATTATAGACAATGAACTTCAGGTAAATGATTTTGACAAGAGGTTTAGCCTGGAATTTTTGAATTATATGCCAGCCTCCAGAATGCTGCCCCCACACTATCGTACAGCAGATACATGTTCATGTTTCTGAATCAGTATTAAGCAAAAACTTATTTACCAAATCTAACATTCTGGAAAAAAGTAATTTAATAAAATGTGTAGCTTATTAAAATAAAAGTATGGTAGCTATACCAGGACTTTTTAAATTTAAATGCTATCAAATTGCATTGACAAAAAAAACTGTACTTGCATATTATCGCAACCAGATTTTTGTGGTTGCGAAATTCGGAAAATTCAAGTGAAATGAGGGTATGGAACAGTGTAACATGTCCTTCAAAGTCCTTATTACTGATAAGAAAGTTTGGATTACCTTCAGGACAAACAATTTATAAAATCCTCTGCCTGATTTGTGTGCATTACAGACGCATGCTTGAAACGTCATGGCTGCTATCGTACTGAGAAATGGAATGTGTAAGTACAGATTGCTCCAGGTTGTAAAAAGGGGTATAAGAGCCAGTGTTAAAATCCGTCCCTATATTATGTGGCTAAAATTTCACAAACCTGATTTATTAATAGCAAAATGCAGAGCCCAAGGGATGAAAGATGTTACAACGACCTTCTGTTGTTTCCTGGAGCTAGTATTTTTTTTTGCTGTTACTTACTGGTTGAGATAATACGTAAGTATCAAAAAAACATTATTCCAAAAAAGTATATACAGTGGCATTTATGATATATTTCTTTCTATACCCTTTAATGAAACCTACTATTATTAAGATCAAACTTGCAAATTACAATGGTTTCTCATAAAATTCTTTTTAAATAACTGTGCACATCAAATTGTCCACTGTCAGTTATTTTTTCTTTTTTTATTTCTTGTTGACTAGACATTATTAAATCTCCTTTTCTTCATTTTTGTCACCCTATGTGTGAAATAAAGAGGGTCACCAGTCAGCATAATAATACAAAACCTAACCCTACCTAAATTATTATTACTGTTATTATTATTTTTTACTTGACAACTTAGTCTCTCCTCTACCATCACCCAGTTGGTCCATTCATTCCTCCTGAGGGACGAGGGCTGGCCCCAGGAGTTAACTCACCAAGCCAAGATCACACTGGGTATCTGGGTGAGCAAGCTTCCATGCATTCCCTGCCATTGAGATCATCAGCTTCCCTATTCAAGGCAGAAGTTGTGTCCATCATGAACTTTTTATATATTCTGCATGTTAAGTTCACCAGCTGTCCCTGCGGGCATGGGGAGGGTTATGTGGCAGAGAGTGTGCCCATAAGTAAGTTAGGCAGACTTCTCCTTTCTCTTCGTGAAGCTCCTAACCACCCCCTCCCCCGACAGCTCCCTTGAGCTACACTATAGCTGCCTTACTTTATGGAAGTGTACATATCTTTATGCACGTGCCATTCCCTGTGCTTGATGTGTGCATAGTAATGCCTGGCAGCTAGGAGACCCATTTTCTGTGAGTGTCATCCCTAGTGTTCCCACCAGGTGTTACCCAAATGGCAAGCCAGGGCTACCACCCTCCCTCCCCCTCAGGATGGGCAAGCTAGCCAGTGGCTTCTCTCTCTGACACGTTCCCTGGCCTGATCCCTCCAGTACCCGTACCACTGATTGAACACAAGCCTTCTGGGAGCTTGGCATCAATTCTTCTATGAACAGGACCATCACACCAATTGCACAATTAGTGTAATGAAATGTTCACGTCCCGGGATGTATGCTTGTTCATCAACCATGTCTGACAACTGCATTTTCCATTAATACAACTTGTGGGGGTGCTGGCACTCCACTTAACTCCCACCCTAGGTAGTTGTAAAGGGAGGGAGGGTCTGATAGATTCTTCCTTATAAATGGTTTTAACAGAAACATATTTTTTGGAAATATGGATGCAGTGATATGTAACATGAATATCTTAAGTTATATTATCTGTTGCAAGTGGTTTAGATAAGGCATACCAAAACAACACTCACTGTCCCTATTATTTTGAGGAGCAATTAAAGTGAGATCATCTCTCCAAAAGTCATAGCACACAACTGAATTATGCTACTCTTCAGGTACATGGGTCTTAAGTGGTATAACTGAAGAGGTTAGCTAACTCAAGTACCCAGGTGTGATACTCAGAAAGCAGGCAAATCTCTCTCTTCTGTTCACAAGCCTTTGTACAGGTTACTGAAGAGATGCTTAAGACCACAGTGAAAACTTATGCAAGTAACTTAGTTCTGCTGTTTTAGTCATAGAAATATGGAACTGAAATGTATATAACAAGAGCTATTGTTTTGTTGTGCCAGGAAGGAGGCACTTAACAATTCTACGACCTATACAAGACTGCTTCTTTCTGCACTAAGACATTTCCTGTATTTAACACTATGCATAACTTACTACAAAAGCTCACATCCATGCTGAGCAAACAACTCTTGCCCCTGTAGCTCTTAGACATTAAATTGTATACCTCCTGGACCTTTGAAGGTCCTATAACCAGATGTAATGCTAACTCCTTTATTAGCCTTCACCTGTATATTCCGATCTGAGGTTTCCCATTTCATTTGCACTCCTTATAATAAAGCCATCTTCAGATATAAAAAAGAGAAATCACATCTCCTTTAAACTTTTGACATGCCTGCAATGCTGCTGATAGAAGAACAAATGAAATGCTGGGGTGCTATGTTTACTGCCTCCTCTTACCATTGTTAGCATTAGTTTGTATAATGTTCTTAGTATTTTCTGTTAAATAGCTATGTTAATGTTAATATGTTAGAGGGTATCTTCTTTTTTTTATTTCCCCCCTTTAAATGCTTGGATTTTCTAAAGATGCCTTCCTCTGACATTTATATGAATTGACAGTTCACGTGGTTGAATGAAACTGTTTTCCCCAGAATAACTGTTTGACAATGCAACTTTTTTTTCTGTCATGTGACATTCCCCAGCCATGATCCCAAATAGCCTCATATTCTACCTAACATTTACTGCTTTAGACAGTTATATGGTGGTACTGAAAGACTGTGCATCTAAAAGAGAAAAAGAAAATTTTCTTGATGCAAACAACCGCAAATTTAGCTTGAAGGAAGCAAAATTATAAGTAATTTTTTTTGCAAAAGTTAAAAAATGAAACATATTACATTGTTGAAATATATAAAAAGTAAAACATTTGGAAAGTGTTTCCTCTTGCCAGGTGTTGCCTGTTTTAATTTACAAATTAGAAAACATTATGATTACTGGTAAAATTATAATAAATATTTTATTTTGCTGTGTTACAAGGCCTTTCACCCTGTGGTAGGTGATAGTTCTTGTTCCAGCATAAATAATCCTAACCTATTAAAAGAAATAAATAATCACATAAAAGCATGTAGAGGTGATAGTCCTTTCTAACAAAATAAGTAATATTCTTTCCAAATTTCTGTTCTTTTCACCCTATCATGGCACTTGCATATTTTACAACATGTGATTAGGTAGTAGACAAAACATCTCTTGTGCAGTTCTGTGGAGGAAAATTTTATTAATAAAACAACACTCTTTAAACAACTATAAAATAACAGAGCTAGAAAGAAAGAGTTAAATGGTGATTTCATTTTTTTGTTTAACATCATTATCCTTTATCGTAGTATCTTTATTTTCCAAAGTCAGTGTCCTTTTTACTAACCATTTTGGTTATTTTTGTCTTCTATCAACAAAGGGTTGTATCACTGAAATGGTGTGACATATTCTAAAAAAATTCTAGAGAATATTGCTGGACTATAACATTCTGCACATACCTCTCAACCTCTCTTAGTGTAAGAATTCTGGATGAAGCCCAAAATAATGTGGGAAGCAAAGGCCTAAAAATATGAACAATTTTTAAATATTGCTCTAATAGACTTAGAAAGTTGATAGAATAAAAGGTTTGCATTAGCATGCTTTTTCTGAAAGGTATGAAATCTGAAACTTAAATGTCTCATTATTTAGAGACTTCAATCTTCATTGATTATCTAGAGAACTCCAAATTTTATGAGGAACAGACAAAAAATATAAGGTAAAAATCTGGACATTCTTGCCGGTATTCAGGAAACTTCCATGCAAGAATAGCTTATTCTTGCACAAAGGGACCATTCCCGTGCAGCACGGCAGTGCACCATGCATATGTATGAAGGCCCATGGCCGTGCTCTAAAACGGACATTTTTTTTGTGAGAGTGCAGGGGGCATGTCTGAGAGCAGTGCTCTCACAATACACATGCCCCCTGCACTCGAACTGCCGTTCTGCGATTCAAAATGAATGAATGTCTCCATGGACACTTAAGTGTCTGTGAAGAAAATAGACAGCCATATCACTCAACAGTACACATTTTCACAGAATGTCCAGATTTCTGCTTCATATTTTTGGTGTGTTCCTCCTAAAATCTGCACCTGTCTGGCAAATAGTTGGGAACTGAAGTCATTAAATATTGACAGATATTTGAGTTTAAGACTCTATATCCATCAGAAAATTCATGCTAATCCAAAGCCCGCCATTCTATCAGTGTTCTAAGTATCTAATAGCAATATGTAAAATATATTCCTTAACTTTTTTTTTTCTGTGTGCAATAAAGTTTAAGTGTAGCTGAGTGGGTGTGCCCGTCGCACAGCTATGCATAGCAGAGTTTAAACATCAAAGGAAGCTAAATAGAAATATACACAGTACTAATAGTGAAACTCGAATAGTGTAGTTGTTAGAGTGTTTGCCTGCCATGCAGTCAGTCATGGCTCGAGCCCCACAGCAGTCCATACATTGTCATACGTGAAGCACATCTAAAATGCATTTTTCATAAATAGGTAGTGAATATTATTATGTATATGCTAACCAGGGTAGTGTAGGTTCATAGGTTGATACTAGGCTATCTGCCCTAGGGCATTTATAAGTCTAGCCAGAGTGTGTTTGGCTTTCGCCAACCTTTTAGATTAGTTGACTGTGCCTCTGTATAGTAGGTCACAGAAGATAGCCCTTTTAAGGTTAGTTTACTGTGCCTCTGTCTAGTAGGGACACAGAAGAGATCCCAGGGGTAAACCTACGATCTCCCATCCACTCGTCAAGATTTCTTTTGGAGAGGGTCATTGAGGGCCTCTGCCTAACATGGATTGGGATTTTGTTCCAGAGTGAGGGGAGCCTCTGGGATATGAATCTGTCCCTCCAGCATGTCCTATTTATTTCTGTGCTGAGGTTTAAGTCCCTGGAGCATGTAGCTCTAAGGGATTTGGATTTCCTGAGGTGGAGCATGTCCATTAATTCTGGTTTGGACATGGCTTTATACGTCAGGCACAGATCGCCTCTGAGTAGGCGGTAAGCAACTGAGTGGAGCTGGAGTTTCTTTAGCCTAACTGGGTAGGGCATCTGTTTGAGTCCCTTGATCCTCTTGGTGAGGTACTTTTGGGGTCTTTCCAGTTGCTGCAGGTGTCGGGTAAGGTACATCCCAAATGGGGCATTGTATGGGGCACAATGACCTCTATTGATCTAGATGTGAACCCTTTCGTGATAAGGTGGGCTATATAGAAGGTGTTTCTAACCACTTTGGCAACGTGATTGTCAAAGGAGAGATTGCTATCTACTTGGGTCCCCAAATCCCTAATTACTTCTTCCGTACATAATGGATTACCACCTATGTGGTAATTTGTGGGCACTTTGTTTTTCTCAAAGGGGATGACTATGCACTTTTTGGCATTTAGCTTTAGGCCATGGCTCTGGCACCAGTTATCCGTCTCTGTGAGACCCTTTTGGAGGATGCTTGTGTCAGTCGGCGAGTCGATTATGGCACCCAGTTTGCAGTCATCTGCGAACTTGGTCAGCCATAGTCCTCCTGTGTTAGCCTGTACCTCAGAGAAATATATACCGAACAAGAGAGGTCCCAGGACTGAGCCTTGTGGGACACCACTTGTAACTGGTTTAGAGTCTGACATGGCACCTGCAATTCTAACCATGTGGGTTCTATCCCTGAGCCAGTTTGCAACCCATCTTGTGACATAGGGGTTGATATTTAAGCTGGTGAGCTTATTTATGATGCCCGAGTGGGGTATTGTGTCGAAGGCTTTTGCGAGGTCCAGGTAGGCTGTGTGGTCTACCTTCCCTTCATCTATGGCCTCGCTGACTGTTTCAAAGAAGTCAACCAGGTTCAAGAGGCAAGATCTGCCCTTAATAAAGCCGAATTGGGTAGGATCCATTGTTTGGAGGTTCTCAATGTCTTTGTTTATGAGTTCCATGATGATACGCTCCATAGCTTTGCAGACCAGGCTAGTCAGGCTTATAGGGCGATAGTTTCCGGGGTCCATTGTGGCACCACCTTTGTGGAGTGGGACCACTGTTGCTGTACGCCATTCCTTGGGTACATATCCTGTAGTAGGGCTGAGATTGAACAGTGACTTTATGTGAGGGTTCAGTTCTTCTTGGAGCTCATGTAAGATGCAGCTCGGGACACCGTCCGGTCCCACTGATGCTGTGTTTTTTGCTTTGGAGAGGGCAGCTCTCACCTGTGCATCTGTGATGTCAGGGAGGCTACACTCTGTTGGGATAGACATTTGCTCTTTTGGGGGGGAAGGGGGGGGAGTTTGCACTGAACCTGTCTGTCATGATGTTGGCAATGTCTGTGGTTCAGTGTATTTTCTGTCATTTTGCACTAACTCAGAGCATATCTGGGAGTTGCCACCCAGGTTCCTGACATAACTAAAGAAGGCCTTGTGATTATCTTTAGCATCTTGTGCAATTTTTCTGGCCTTAGATAATTTTATGAGGGATCGTAGTTTCTTGCTAGTATTGATCAGAGATGCCCTCCCTTTTTGGGATTTTGCTCTGTCATGTAGTAGCTTTCTCCTTCTGTTGTATAGCTTATTTATGGCTAGGGTCCACCAGACAGGTCTCCTGTCTTTGGAGGAGTGAGTCTTGGTTTTATTTGGGATAGCATGATCCATGCATTCCTGTAGGTGTCTATAGAATGCATTTGTAAAGGATTCTGCAGTTTGGGCCGTATTTTCCACTGGCCCGGGGGCTTTGAAGGATTCCACCTCGGTTTTGAGAAGTGTGAAGTTTGCTTTTGAGAAGTCCTTCACCATGGTTTCCTTGGCTGGGGGTGGGGACGGGATATGGATGTCCAGTGAGATTAATTTATGGTCAGATCTTACCAATGAGGGGTATACCTCTGGTATGGAACATAGAGTCCCCATGTTGGTGATGATCAGGTCCAATATGTTTTCCCCTCTTGTGGGAGTGGTGACCAGTTGTTCCATAGCATTTGAGTTTATAAATTCTAGGAAGCGTTGGGCGAGGGTGTTGGGGCTTGAGTAGTGCTCCCAGTTTATGTTTGGGTAGTTGAAGTCACCCAATATGATGGTGTTTGGAGAAACCTTCATATTCTCCAGTGTTCTCAGGAAAGCTGAGTGGGGTTCCTGAGTTTAGGAGGGTGGTCTGTAGCAGGCTACAAACTGAAAGGCAGTTTTGCTCACTGTTAGTTGCACATGGATGGTGTCTGATGCTTCGTGCAGTGCCACTAACCTGGAGGTGTGGGTATCTTTGATGAATATGGATACTCCCCCTCCTTTTGTGGTTTGGTCTGAGTAGCAGCCCGAAATATAAGGTGTCAATGAAATGTAAAGTTTAAGCAAGATTTAGCAAAGCTAAGCAGTGGTAAGCAGGGCTAAGCATCTACCCCTTTAAAGAATAGTTATCTTAGCTAAGCAGGTCTGCCCAGTGCTTAGCTTAGCTCAGCAGTTTCAAAACTGTCCAATCACGGTAAAGGGTCAGAAATTAGCCCTATTTAAACCACACAGGTGGGAATATAGCTCATAACCAGTTGTAGCTCCCCATTGTAGGCATTATGGCAGATGTAAGTGAAGGTGTGCGCTTTCGGGTGCAGCGCTGGGGCATTCAGGAGCCTAGGGTCATGGTTGGACTCCTCATTAAAGACCATGAAGGGCAACTGCTGCAGGACCAGTACCAGGGCTCCCAATACAAAGTGGAGGCCTGGGATCAACTTGCCTGAGATCTCACCACTGCCAATGGCATCCCTAGGACTGGTGAGCAGGTCTGGCACCACTTAGCTGACTTGAAGCAGAGGAAGAGGAACCTTTTGGACCATTGGGTCCAAGATGCCTGAGTGGGGAATGCTCCAGTCATGTGTAAGTATTAGTAAAAATAAGTGTTCTCCAAATTCCAGCCTGTGTATGTGATGGATAGGTATGCATAAATGTTTTTCTCTTATTTCCTGTACAGCTGCAGATGAGAGGGTTGTGAACTTGGAAGCCCATGCCAGCAGGCTGTTAAGGCTGCATCGCGAGGCTGGTGAGCAACAATGTAGCTGGTATTATGTAGGGAAAATAAATAAAATGTAGTAGAATGTCACCTTGCAGTATTTAAAAATGGGTATGTTTTTTAGTGACTGAAGAAGCCAGTAGGAATGTAGTACTGACATACAGGTTCTTCTTCTTCTTCTTCTTTCGGCTTTTTCCCGGTTAGGGGTCGCCACAGCGGATCACCTTGTCTGCACATTGAATGGCAGTGGAGTTTTACGGTGTCGAGTTGCCAGCCCGGCGCCCAACCTTCCACAGAAGGCACACTCACACACACACCTAGGGCCAATTTAGAGTGTCCAATCCACCT
Source organism: Protopterus annectens (assembly GCF_019279795.1). Lineage (NCBI taxonomy): Eukaryota > Metazoa > Chordata > Ceratodontiformes > Protopteridae > Protopterus > Protopterus annectens. The sequence continues at coordinate 1,166,760,095 of NC_056725.1, read as the reverse complement.
GCAGCATGTCTTTGGGATGTGGGAGGAAACCGGAGCACCCGGAGGAAACCCACGCGACCACAGGGAGGACATGCAGACTCCGCACAGAAGGCTCCCGAGCCGAGGATCGAACCGGAGAACCTCTTGCTGTGAGGCGGCAATGCTAACCACTGCACCACCGTGGCCGCCCGTAGTACTGACATACAGGTTATATATCAATAAAAGTGTAATTACCTGCCAATAAAAGTGAAAACCCCAGACTGGTTGTGTTTACTCTGGTATTATATGACTGGAAAGTTTCATGCACCAAGATTTGATATCAGAATATTCATGTTGTGTTAACCACTGTTTTCCATACTGTGCTATGTCAAAAGGTATGTATAGGAATGTATATAAAAGAATGTTGTAATCACAAGGTCAGATTGTACAACCAAGAGAGAATTAGAAAGAAAACATTCAAGGAAGTGACAGCAGTTTCTCAATAGCTCGTTCTGATGAAACACAAGCTTGATGTATTTTTAGCAGAAACAGCCACGGTACGAATCCTGAGAGTGGTAGTAAGCTGTATGCATAATTTCAAGTAGGATTTTGTGAATATGTGTAGAAACAGTCAGGTAGTGTCAACATAAATTCCCTCCACAGATCTTCCAGGTGAAAGAAGGTATAAAGTAGCTATAAGAAGCCTGTAGTAATACTGTGTCCAACACCCACAGTCCAACCCCAAGGCTGCAAATGACAGCAAGATAAGTACATACACCAAGTGGTCTCCTCCAAGACATGTTCAAAAGTGTCATGCTGTCACAGCTACTGGTCGCTGCTACCAACAACCAGGGTGACCGATAGAAATCAAGACAGAGTATGTCAATAGCACACACACACACACACACACACACACACACACACACACACACACACACACACACACACACACACACACACACACCACACACAGTATGAGTGCACATATGTAACCCTGACTATGTGAATATGGGTAGAAACAGTCATGTAGTAATAACAAACACTCCCTCCACAGGTCTTTCAGGTAAGAGAAAGTATAAAGTAGCTATAATAAGGCTGTAATTATACTGTGTACAAACATACCACTGCCCAACTCAACGCCATAGTTGTTGTAATAATGCCTGTAGAGTAATGAGCAGAGCAATGATCATTAAAGCTGTGACCACTGCAAGAATCTACATTTGCTAACTGACATCTCTCTCTCTCCTCTCTCTCCCACCATATCTTCACCAATAATCTAAACACATAAATGTATGGGTATGTTTTCCACCAAACCTACTGTTGGGACATGTGTCCTGTTGTTCTACAAATGTTGAAATGTATTCCAATTAATGTTCCCTGTTCAAATACTATCATTGGTGGCCTGTTGATATCAATGTAACCTGCATGCTGGTGTAATGCTCACTGTAGTTCCATATATGCATGTGCTCTGTTTGCTATGCAAATGTTCCAAATCTATTGTTTTGGGTTAATGGGAATACTCATGCATGCTGTTAAAACTACTCCTGGAATGTGTTTACCACTACTAACCAACATATATTCTAAAACTACAAAACCATAGCACATCAGGGAAGGCCGATCCCAGCGGATCCACCTTTCCTGCCTCATCTGGCTGTGGCACCATGTCCCAGCACGTCTGGGACCCACCCCAGGATCTCCCCGTCCACTGGTCCTGCACCACCTTTGCATGGAGCAACCTCAGGGGATGGGGCTCACCCCCCCCGGGTGCGGGCGCGGACAGGATTCTGTCACCCGAAGTCAGGTCCAGGGTCTGGTTCATAGCGAGCTCCGCAAGGAATTTGAAGATCTGCTATGCCAGCTTACCACCGCGCAAACCCTCACAAACCTGCTTACGACTGCTTAAAAGTGCCTTAGCCACTCTGTATCCAACAGTCTTTGTTCTGCCTAGCAATAAAATAATCAGCCCTTGCAAGTCTTAAACCCAGGACCCTGCACACCATAGCCACAGCAATTTACCACTAAGCCATCTGAGCTGTAGCTATGTCTGGTGTTTATTCAAGCATATCATGCAGCGCAGTCAGTCAACAGTAGGGAAAATGTATATATATATATATATATATATATATATATATATATCGGAACACTTTATAATCCTGAAATTCTGAAATATCGAATTTCAGAATCCTGAGATTATAAAGCCGAAACCTCAAAATTCCTAAACCCAAGAAGCACGAATTTCAAAATCCCAAAGTCTGGAGATGTTGAGTTAGCACTTCTGGTGTTGTGGTTTGTGAATGGATTGCTAGAAGTTCAGGTAAGTATTTGTTTAAGGGTTTTGGTTAGGGGCACTATTGCATGTCAGTGTGTTTTGTGACTGTGATGTGTGTGTGCAAGGGGAATGTAGCTTGTATGGTGTTGTTTTTGTGTGTCTGTGTAGTGCAACCTTGGAGTTAGTATATTTAAGTAGGGGGGGTGTCGGGGTTCAGGGGGCCTTGCCCCCCCTGCTTGTTTGTAGTGTAGGTTTGTGTGTTTGTGTGTGGGGGAAGGTGTGTGTATGTGTGTGTGGTGCATGCTTAGTGTAGGATTTGCGATTTTGAAATTCGCACTTTTGGGGGTTCAGGATTTTAAGGTTTTGGCTTTATGATCTCGTGATTATGAAATTCGATATTTCAGGATTTCGGGATCATAAAGTGAACCTATATATATATATATATATATATATATATATATATATATATATATATATATATATATATATATATAAACAGGGTCAGGTTGTAGCCTGCTATAAGTCACCAAACATATCCCAAGACTCACACTCCATGTCCCTAAGCACCCTGGAGAATATTAGTGACCAACCTAACACTCTCATACTGGTTGACTTCAACTACCCCACCATTAACTGGGAAAGCTACTCATGTACCGATGCATATGCCCATCACATCGACCTGGTGCTTCTTAACATGGGTGACTGTTGCTCTACACCAATAGTCAACTCCTCCCTTGTTATATCTGAATACAAATTAATCAGCTTTGGAAATCCACAGCCCCCCCCCCCCGCCCTGAACGGGTAACCACCATGAAAAGCCTTTCCAAAGCTAACTATGGCCTCCTAAAAACAGAGGTGGCTAACCTCATGGCAGCCATGCAAATGGAGACTAGTTGCATGACAGCTGAATCAAACAACAATGCACTATGAACATGTACACAAATGCATGGATATCGCCCTACCCAATACAACCAGGACCCTCACCTCCAAAAAATGGACGCTGAACTGTTGATCCCCTACCATAATGAAACTGTACAACAGAAGGAGGGAACCAATATGGAAATAAACCCTTATCAGCCTCAATTAAAAGTTGAGATCCCTCATCAAATACCACAAAGTTAGCAGTGGGAACATAATTGGAGCACATAGTAAAGACAACCACAATGCCTCATACAGTTATGTAAAGAATCTCTATGGCAATAACAAGATTTCTTCTGAGCTACTAGACAATGGTACCTCCCAGACTGAGCCAACAAATAATGCCAATATACTGGCTGACATCTTGAGTGCAGACTTTACCCCTCCCCCGCAAGGACAAATCACAATACCAGTACACTGCCAGGCACCCAGTATTACTGCAGCAGAGGTTAAAACACCACTGTCCAAGGCCAAGAATACAGCTTCTATGGAACCTGACAATATCCCTGGCTGTGTTCTACATGAACTACAGAGTGACTTGGCATCTCACCTGTGTGCCCTGTTCAAGCACAGCCTCACCTCAGGCTTTGTCCCTACTAAATTGTGTACTGCTACAGTCACCCCTCTCCACAAACAAGGTGCAACTACAGACCCTGGGAAATACTGCCCCCAACTGCCTGACAAGTCTGTTATGCAAAGCTATAGAATGCATCACCATGCACCGAATAAACAGGGATATGGGAATCTGCAGACTCAGGATCCCACACAGTTTACCTCTGGGAAGGATAGGTCATACCTGCTCATTCAACCTGATCAACTTCTTGGCATCAGTCACCTGAGCTGTGGATGAAGGCAAGGTGGCACAGCCTACCTTGATCTGGCCAAAGCCTTTGATAACATTCCCCAATCAGGAATCATGCAATAACTCACTA